>NW_010182023.1:458-87832 GCF_000695765.1 Mesitornis unicolor
GTTCCTCAGGATCAATGGCACCAAATGCCACAGAGAGAAACAAAAAAGGATAATGACAGATATTCTGCTCTTATTCAGAGCCAAAACCAAAATACTCTTCAGGGTAAATGATACCATCTTCATTATTGTTTCAATATCTAATATGAGAAACTTCAGACATTAGCAGAAATCAGGAAGGGTTGGTGCATGCTGGTAACATCGAAAGACTAAGGCTGGCTGGTTTTGAAACCTTCAAAAAGCCATCAGAAGGTTATCAGCAAAGTAGTAGTATGTAAGTTCAAGTGTTGTGAGCAGAGGGAGAAAGAAGAAAGCAAAGGGACATGCTCAAGATGAATTCCTATTATCTTAATTTTATCTTTCTGAAATTCTTGTTTTTATTAATTTTATTACCATACCCAAAATAAATCACTCTATAAACAGGTTCTTACTTATGGAATCCTCTGAAACCATACAAAATATCACAAAGACTATTGTTGATAATCTGAAAATATAAGAACAGTTGAATACATCACCATGTTCTGGAGAAGTTACTTTTTTATATAGCAAAGACCATCTAAAAAAAGTAGCAAATGAAAACACGAAAGACAAAATTCAGAAGAAATTGTTAAGATGTAGACATACAAAATTACAGTTACTAGATTGACTTCTCAACAACTGCAACAACAACAACAAAATCGCTTTTTTCTTCCTCTTCTATAAAATCAAATCAACCCTTTCAACAAGGGTATATGCTGATACCTATCGTCTTTAAACACATTATCACCTGAAGTATATTTCTTACTTGCCAATTAAGTATACGTCTTACATGTCAATCAGTTTTCACATAGGCTGCGTAAACATACTTGTTAACCAACTTCCAGAGCAACTGGAAACTATTCAGAAAGAAGTAGGATATTATTGTCTCACACTATTCTGCCATAGTACAACTGCTGTTCTCTAAAAGTATATTCATACTGCCCAGCCCCAAGCTATAAGCCAGGCCTGTGCTGTCTCAAGCCAGTGCTAATACTTTCTTTATCATTCAAATCACAATTTTCCAAGGCCAAATATTCCAAATAAATTAGGCTCCACACACTATGCTGATTGCATTTATATCTCAAGAAAATATCAATGGCCCCTTACCTGTTATCACTAGTGATGCAGGCAGCACAGGTTCCTGTGGGTTCTTCACTCTGCTCATAATAATGGGCATCCACATGAGCTTCCTCAGCCTTCTTCTTTAAGATCTCTCCAAATTTATCTTTGCCAATGCACCCAAAGAAAGTTGCAGCTTTGTGAGGGCTCTGAATCATCCACTGTAGATTGACAAGGAAAAAACAAAAACAAACAAAAAACAACAAAAAACAACGTTAGCATGCCTGATTTTTTTTTGCCAGTTTTCTTTCTCTACTCACCACATTTAATTCTGTGCCTACAGAGCACTTCTATGCCTGAAGTAAAAAACATCTGGTACATCAAGGGAGGGAAGGTCAACAAAGAATAAAATATTTACCCTTAATGATCCCACTGAGTGTTTAATACCTAATATAAAACTCAAATACATGTAGTTCACTGTCAAATAGATTAGTATGTTTGTACAAGGTATTTCTAAAGAAGTTCCCTTGCTCTAAGGAGATGCCTCTACACTTACATTTAATCAAGCAACACATGGTATCTTTAATGAAAATTTGTGGAAAAGAAAAGACAAAAGAAACAAAAACTCCCACAAAACCCAGGGAGATAGCACATAAGGAAAACAATTGTGCAACATTCACAATATATACAAAAACTAAATGGTACTGAAAATAACCATGTGTCTACCATTTAATTATACACAAAAAGGAAATGTTCCCATTTACATTGTTAAACCACGCATGAAAATATCTATCTCCAACTTTATTAAGAGCAGTTCTGTCACTGGAATTGTAAAGAAACAGCGTAACTGCACGGGGTTGCTAAGGTGCCAGGCTGTTTCATAAAGCTCCTCTTTTATTAATACAAAATATGTAACATTCAACTGTAAACGTAACTCCATTTTGTACTAAGTTAAAAAATAGCATTTAGCAGCAAAGTAAAATTAAGAGTGAACTAAAAAACTAAAAAAAAAAATACATGAGAAGGAACAATCATAGGCCCTACTCTGCTGGTGGTGAGTCAACCAACAGAAGTCATTATAATTCACTCCAATTACAGTCAGAAAGCTTATCCACTCAATCTATAGTATGAATTAAAGGCTACATCAATTTACTGCTATACTAAAACCCTACTTGTAATTGTTTCCTAATCAAGATTTAAATAAACGATAATGTCTCCATTACAAAGCAGCATTAGTGGTAGCTGTGGGTTGTAGAAAGGTCAAGTAACTGACTTGCAAATACATGGTTAGTCACAGCTTTATTACTTCCAGTTTCAGGGTAGGGGAAAAAAAAGAAAAACGAAAAGAAAAAAATAGTCACGTAAAAGTCTTCATTAATGAGGCAATAGGTGGACAAAAGTTGCAAGGCCTCTTTCCTGCAGCAACTGAATATATAAAAAGTTCAAGGACAAAAAAAGATTGTGTTGTCAGATGGTGGCAGCATTCAATCTCTCATTCATGACTACATATGCTCTGCTAATCTATTCCATATCACTCTAAATTAATATAAATTAAGAAAAACCCTAACAAGAATTATCTACGATACCCTTGTATTTTGCATACATTTGCACATACACAGTACACATTTGCATAGCGTTCATTTAGGATGTCTTAGGAACAGTAATCTTTTATGTTTGGAGGTATGTTTAAGTACAACAGACTACGTAACGAGGCTAAAGATGCTGTGACCTACTGCAAGCAAATATGGAACCAATTTCCACACTGATAAGAAGTACCTGAAGCTGTGTGTGCCATGTTGATTATCATGCCTTACTCTCAAATAACAAAAAATAATAGGGATCACTATGAACAGCATTTATCAAAGCATCACACCCCAACAATTCTTAAAAAGACCGTAAGACTTCGAACTGCACCTTAGGCTTACAACATTTTATCAAATGACATAACTTTTCCATCCTTTATATATAAAGTCTGACAACATTTGGAGCAGTAGTAAGTAATATTTCACATCCATCTCTGAAAAAAGAATTTCTGTTCAAGTATCACAGTTTTGACTATTGGCAGCAGCTCAGTTTGAATTCAGATGGGATACATGCCATATATAACTGTCACAATCCTTACTTTAAATGTAAGTAAAATTATTCTTGAGAACCAGAAGTCTAGGATTTCTTGAGACGAACCTCTGTATAGTGTGCAGACCACTTCTTCCGTAAGTGGTATAATAAAGGTAATAAAGGATAATTTCCATAAAGGTATCATATGGTGGGGGAACAGTCCCACTATATAGATATCCTTTTCATTTGAACATCTGAGCTATGTTAAGCAACACTGAGGAAGATGAAAAAGTAGTTCAGCAGTGTTTCTGGAAAGATCCTCTCATCACAGATCTCGTTATAAATACTTCCAGCTTCTTGGAATGATCTCCACATATTCCCACAATAATGGTGGTGAGGTCTTGCTGTTGGAAGAGTTGCTGTTTGGAGGAGTTGCAGAACTCCTCCAAACTGTTCCTTCTCTACCTCGGCTAAAAGACTACATGTTAGTAATAGCAAAAAATAGATTTCAAATTACAAACTCGATGAAACTGAACTATAGAAATATCTCTGCGGTACACAACTGAAGTTGCACCTAGTTGAACGAGTCACAGCAAGCATTTTTTGAATACGTGTAGAAAAAGAAAACAAAACAGAAGAGACAAAATAACATCTTCAAAGTGGACTCTGGAGCAGTTTTTAAAAAAATTGACCCTAGATTGGAGTTTAATCTTCAATAACCCAATATGGAAAAACCAGTGTTCTATGGGCTACTTCACACAGTTGTTACTGTTATTAGCAACACTTTGGCTAAAAAGCTCTAAAGGGGAATGGGGGTCAGTCATGACGAGACATTTATCACCATGAAACAGTCATGCAGCATTATAACCAATATCAAATGAAGGCCAATAACAAACTGCACACATGAATGCCAGGAATATGGTTATATAAACTGTAAATTCGTTTTATAGATTTATGTGGAATATAAGATTTAATTGAATGAAAAAGACTCTAGACAGAAATGGAAAATGACCCAGCTCAGCAGGCACTAGCATAATGAGTTAATTATCTAGGGTTTGGCCAGGCAGCGAGGCAGCTATTAACTAACTGTATTGACAGTCTGGTCAGGAGAGGTTGGCACCTGGCCACACCATGAATCCTCACCATCACCCAAGGGAATTTGAGGCTGTTAATGGCTCAAAGACAGACGTGTCAAAAGTAAAGTTATGAAAGAACAAGACAACCTCAGGAGTGGGATACCACAAAGGCAACTAAAAATCTAGAGTGGTTTATGAAATCTACTGTGTTTCTCATCCTAAAGTTTTCTTCTGTCAATGCAGCTTGAGCATCAGGTACACACAAGGACAGGCTCTGGCCTTTTCAGTTAGGATAAGTATCCAAGACAGAGGAAGGAGTATGGTAAATAGAACACCTTTCAGATGTTCTCTTGAGTTAAACAGGTTCCATTTTCCTTAAATTTCTGTTGTATGCACCCTGGGAAACTAGAAGCAAATATTAACATTTTTAAAAATTCATCTCTTGCCTTTAGCATAACTGTTAAAATTAGGCTGATGCATCATCTAATATCAGATTACCCTATTCCTACAGGCACATTACTCCTTATGATCAAATACTGAAGCCAGCACTTCCGAAAGAGTCTAGCACCCTGGCTACTCAAGGATACACTGGAGAGTGACAGAATGCTTCTCTCCTTATTTTCATGAGGGTAACTTGGGCTCAGAATAGCAGGAGTATCTGTTCAAGTGTTTTTTTCATGATCAGAGTTAACAGGATGGACTCTTTGGCATGCTTGAGCTATCAGAGAACCGTAAAAAACCTTTGTGGTCCAGGGAGTGGATGGCAATTGCAGAGAACAGTGTCTTTTCTTGCAAGATGTTGAGATGCCAAGAAAACTTGGTAAAACTTCTGAGGACTCAATTGTGAGACTGCCTGGAGTTAACTGTGTCCCACTTGTTCACGTCCTCAGACTTGAAGATGTGGTACACCTACCTCCCACTTTTGTCTGATTAGAAAACAGCTTTGGAAAAACCTTTGGAAAACCTTTCCTCTAAGTTACAGAAGCACTTCTAGAAGCACTTCTTCCAACACTAAAAGGGACTTGACTTTGACTGGCTACTCAATGCTGTCTTTTGAGAGCAACGTTCAAGATGAGATGACTGACTTACCCGAATGGTCCCTTACACTCAAAAAATAAAAAAATTGCCTCTTCATACTATGTGAAAGAAAATCTGCGGTTTTCAGTGGTCTTAAAGAATTAAATAAAGAAAGGGAGAGAACTGAGTTCTTCGATTTGGATTTCCCAAGCTTATCCTACTTCGCTTGAGAAACCCATGGTTCTGCAACAGGGGCACAGTCCAGTATCCCATATCACAACACTTCATCTGCATTCAAAGATTTTTCTTTGCTGTTCCTGCAAAGTTTACTGTAGAGGAGGACCTCTACTTGAAAGACAAAAAGCAGTAAAACTAAATGGTTGTTCTAATTTACCTCACTATCTCCAGCTGCAAAGACACTTTCCTTGCAAAAGGAGAGTTTGCTGCTGCTGGGTCTCACTAAACAGTCCCATGAGACTTCAACTTCATACTTAAAGCTTAAAACAGCTTTATAGTCCTCTGACTAAAGCAAAGATCCTTCACAAATTATTTCATTTTTCTCAAACTCTGTGCTGTAAGTGCCACTGTTAACTGGACAACATCAATAATCAGAACAAGGAGGCTGATGAAGACACTCGCCATCAGTCCCACATTGTTCTCCATCTGAACTCCTCAGCTCCTGGATTCTGTTTTAAAGCTGCAGCCAGTAGTGCATTTCTACATCTGTCAGTCGTCTTAAACAAACAATGCCAAAGCATATGAAGCTTGGCTTAGACTGACATACCTTCTGCACATAGGAGTTTTCAGCTGCAGACTTGAATCCTAAACGCCTAGGAACTGACAACACAACAGGAAGCATTATGCCCCTTCACAGTGAAGGATCTTCAAAACTCATTAACACTGAATACAGACATCTGAAGTGCATCTGAAGTGCGTTATTTGAAGCTGGACTCTTCTCTGCATGATCTGTCAAATCTGATCTTATTTTAAATTGCAGCTCACAGAGAAGAGGACTCCAAAGACCTAAAATTAGCTAAGACTTAACATGCTTGGTAAAATCTAAACTAAACAATGTTAGCAACTACTCAGGAAGCATTCTTTTTAGTAAATCAGAACAGAAAAGGCTTCTTTTTATACAGTGCTATTTGAAGTCTCTCTTATTTTTATATTCTGAATTTTAGAATGAGTCCATACACTTTTCAGAAGGTTTTGCCAGTCTATTGTACCTCTAGGACATGTCCCTTCACCAATTATATACACATATTAGGAATATTTTATATGCTAAAAGAAAATAAATCACATCTCATCTTAGAAAACCAGATAAAATGAGTAAAAGTGGGATCAAAACATAAATAATTTCATATATATATATACACATCTTAAAAACATGAAAACCTGACAATATACAAAACAGTCCTAAAAAAAACCCACATTAGTGCCACTGTTCCAAGTGAGCTCACTTATTTCTTGTGAATGATGTGATACACCCCAAGCACAACTGGAATGCAACATTCTGCTACCATCACACATACTACATCACTTACAATCCCTACCATGTTGGGTTAACCCCAGCCAGCAGCTAAACCTCACCCAATCACTCTCTCAATCCTCTCACCTAGGGGGAGAGACTTGGAAGTGCAACAGTGAGGAAAAAACCCATGTGGGTCAAGATGAAATGGTGCAAAGGCAATCATTCTCCACCTCCCACCAGCAGACCCATGCCCAGTCAGTCTCCAAGCCACGGCTATCTTGGAAAAACTCCCTCTCCCTCCCTGCCCCAGCAGTTTTATTTCTGACCATATTCCATATGGCCTGGACTCTCTCTCTGGTCAGCTGTCCTGGCTGTGGCCCTTCCCAATCTCTTTCCCACCCTGCAGCCTACTTGCTGAGGTAGCAGAGCGAAAAAAACAGAGGCCTTGATGCTGTTGGAAGCACTGTTCAGCAATAGGTAAAACATTGCTGTGTTAAACAACACTGTTCTGGGGATATCCTAAAACACAGCACCACACAGGCTGCTATGAAGAAAATGAACCCCATCCCAAGGAGACCGTACTGCAGAATCACGTTATGAGAATACAGCATCAAGACCCTGGAAAATAGATTAAATACTACAGTTTTGTGCCAACACCTTTGCAACACCTTTTTTCATTTAAAAACTGCAACAGCTCTTATCACATAATGGTCACACAGGACAAAAATGGAAAAGAAAAAAATTAGCTTATCTTTATGAAAGCAGGCCCCCATGTCCTGTACAGTAATTCTCCCACCATTAGCTGAAGCTGCCAAATCTTGCATGAGGAAGTGATATTGTTAAAATGCATAACAACACCCTCAAGCAACTTCCAGTCAAATGAGATAAAAGTGATAATATTTTCTTAAAGGAAAGGACTACCTAAAGCCTTGCACTGAGACCACTATCTAAATCTCATCACTATTTGACTCAAGATTTACTATCCAAATGTCTGCACAGGAATGTCTATTAGTTTTAGCGTGGCACCACAAGTTGTGTTTTGCTACAGCTTTTCAAATTAAGATGTCTATCAAAACACTAATCATCCAGGAGCAGTACTTCATTCATTTCTACATTTAAAAACACAAAGCTAATGAACTGCCTCTTAACAAAATCTATAATCCAAATAACTATTTTCAGTTCTGCTATTCTTTTGTATTCCATTTTCTAATCTTCCCCTCTTGCTCTTCATCTGCTTGCCCGCTGCTTTAATTTTAGTCTACTTTGTAAGCTTCTTGCTGTACAAGGAAATACAAGTATATTTTCTGTAATTACACATGTAGTAGCCACATACCAAAATTTCAATGTACCCAAAAGCTTGCGCTCTCTTTAACTGCACTCCTTAAATATTGGCCAGTCTAGGCACCTAATTTCCATATTCCTCACTCTATCACCCTCTTATCCTGTATGTATAACGCTACAGTTCTGCCTCAGATACCTGAAGTGCTGCAGTCACTGTTCCGAAGTTCAATATATGTTATCTGCAGCCAAAGGCAGAATGTCTCCTGAAAGACCTTACAAGGCACATAACTGAGATCACAGCCTTGTGTCCCTTTCACACTGGAAGCACAGAACTTCAGACAGCAACCATCTCTTTGTTGTTTGATCTGATATGTTACTCCTTTTCCACAACATCAGTGTAGTCTCTTCTCAAAACCAGGTAAAACTTGATACACCTACAGAACAGGGCTGGTCATGCCAGTTCTTCATCACTCAGATGACAGTAACATGAAGGGTATCACAACAGTAAGAATTTCAGGTTTATTTGGGACTCTTTCTTCTGCAGCTCTTTCAGTGTATAAAACTGTTTATTAAGAAATTTGCTAATATTACAAAGCTATTTACGAGGTAAGGCTGAAGAGTATCTTTAACAATAAAAACACTCAAAGATACTAACTTCCTTGTTGAATATTGTGTGTGAAACGTAGCAAAGTGTCAAATAAAGTACAAAAATGTCTTGTTACTCTGTAGCTAGAAACGGTGGTGTCAAGCTGTTAATGGAAACATATTAACAACATGAAAATGGAGCACCATACTCGGGTGCAGTAAGACAGACTCATTGGGCAACTGTACACTACTGGTAACCATGCCTCAGACTACTATACCCGTCAAGAGTTAGCATTCACTTCATAAAGATATATGTGGGGAAGACCGATAAGCATTTTAATAATGCCTTTAAAATCCTCCAGTGTAAAACAATTTATATGTATTTAAGTACTAACCTATAAGTGAAGTTGATATTGTTGCAAACTGACATTTTAGGATATTTCACATATGATTTTGCATATCTGTAACCTTAACACAAATCTTCTTTTTCAAAATGCATGCATATGTCACTGTCACTCCCCTGCTAGATGATGTGCAGTCTCAATGAATACACCCACACTCAGAATGACAGCAAAAAAATCCACAAGTGAAGAGACTTCTTTCATTGTCTGGCAGCACAAACTGTAAACAGCTGCCTATCAGCTTCTATCAGCAACAGTATCAAAAACAGATGGCAAAGGTCAAGTCAAAGTTTATTGACAATGATGAACTTTGACAGCCTCTATTAAATTACTTCTTCCTTTAAGGTGTATGTGATCAAAGCAGCAGAGAGATTTTCACTCAGTCACATAACAAGCTATTTGTTGAGATTGAAACATCTGGTCAATATCTTCTAACACTGCAATTTCATGCACAGTTAGCAATAGGGTACATTTCTTCTCTTCTTCTTACAGGGTCCATAAGGGTGGCACATATGGCCGATCATTTCATTCAAAAAGGTTTCAATTCTAGGCATTACATACAATTGTCTCTATGCTTTATAGTATTTTAAGGCTACCTACCATCCTTTTCCATCATCGCTGCTGTCTGCTCTATTCTTTGCTATAAAAGCCCACAAATATGACAGAGCACTTAAAGCTTAACAGCTTTTGACTACTGGAGTTAGAAAGCGATTAAGGTAAGGGAGTTTTTAAAGTGGCAGGTCTTCATCTATCTGTTACCAAGAATACCCAACACATTAAATTATTTACCAAAGCTCCAGTAACACAGATTATCATTTTTGTTGTAATAAGAAACTCTTCATTTATGAGGCATTCCCAAGCAATTAGAGATCACCTTTTTACTAAATTATAAATAATTATACATTTTACAAATATAACGTAGAACATACATTAAATTTCAAGTTAATGTGTGATAATTATAAGAATTTCATGAATCACAATCCTATTTCTCAATGTGAAATAGGAAAAAGACACAAAATGTTATCTACCCCAAATACTGAGAAATGCTTGCCTTTAAAATTATGCATCTATGTTGCCACAGCAACAAGTAGTGGATAACGTGACATGTACTTCACCCTTCTATTTCTAAATGACAATATTTTTGGTCAAAAGAGAAAGGAGGGCTAATTGCAAACATGCCTACATAAAATACATTTCAAAGAATTTTCAGTTACTATTAAATAACCTCCACTTTTACTTAGTTAACAGTTGATTTTCACATATTATTCAAATATTGGCTGACTTCAGGTAGCATCTGAACCTTGAAAGTTTACTTCGTAGTTGCAGGAAGAGGATGACTCTAAAAAGCCTCAATATAACTATGCATCGTGTCCAGATGCTGCACCAAAGGCATAATGGAAGGGTGGGCAGGAAAGGCAGATAATCTCCATGTGGGAAAATTTACAAAATGCTTGAACAGAGACATCCCTCAGAGGTGTCACTGAACATGCCTGGGCTTTTCTGGAGAGTTCACTGCCTTTCAGTACTATGGTATTTATTCAGTAGTACCTCATTGTTCTGAAGGAATGGGATATGTAGCCTAGATTTTTTTTTAAATAAATAATTAAAAAAATCAGAGTTGTCCACTGGAAACTGATGGGTTTCCTATAAATGCAAAGATACTGCTTACAGGTAACAGAACATGTTTACAGGTTGTAAACATGAGCTTAAATAAGAGCCTGTCACATCATGCCACAAAGCCAGAGAATCAAGTCAGGAAAGCAACTAATTAGCTATCACTCAGCATTAACAGCACTGGTGTAGAAATTAAGTAGCCAGATTCTAACTGGTTTTTTTGCTAAGAGTATGGAGGAAGAAATGTTCCAGGAGCTCCAAACAAATTCAGAAGTGATGGGATTAGCAGTATTAAATTGCAATCTCTTTTCAAAGAAACCCACAACAACCTCTCCCAGATGCAAAGGGCGTAAATTCAGCCCAAACTTTATTATATATGTACAGTAAGGCTTATAGTGTTGTGGTGGAACATTCCACCTAAGCTGGTAAGTTTATTTCTTCCAGAGTTAATGAAGAAGTTTCTCCAGAAGAGATTAGGCAAACAGAAGTTAAAAAAAGAACCCCCCCCTCCCCCACCCCCAAAAAAACCCCAATAAAACCAATCTGGTGTTTCTCCTCTAACTTCAAAGCTTACTCTCACTAGATTGAGAGCTCTGTGAGTGACCAAGACAAAACTTCAGAAAGGTGATATTAGGCTTTATGTTGACTGCATTAGAAATTAATATTTCAGGAGTGGCCTCTCCTAAGTGTTATCCTATATACTCCACCTGCAGTTCCACATCGAAATGCCCCCCTTCTCTTCCCCCGCCCCCCAATGTTCGATATTCTTAAGGAATTATCCTTCTTCTAGGGAAGAAAAATGTGAACCAACTGAAAAATAACTGCCTTAGGAGAAGCATGTCTCAGAAAAGCCTCTGGATTCCTCATGTGTGACTTCCAACCACATTTAGTTGGAAATGCTCTATGTCCACCAAAGACTGACTGGCACACAGACCAGGCTGAGATTCCAGGGGAACACTGGGTCCAGAGTGCATGTGAAGAATGAGTTGGAGAAGTCATTCATGCTCTCACACAAAATAATAAAAGTAATTGCCATAGTATTCCCAACAGAAAGCACTCACTTCCTCAAAATGATAATGTTTTATGTTGCTGAAACAAATCCATAATTATGTTTTTTGCTATGTATACAAACACTGGTGCCTTACATTGAACAGTTCAGAAAGGAAGAAGAAACTTCAAATAAAGCATATACTTTCACATTTCTAAATTACCTTAAAGCTCTGCATTCCAGTACCAACTACATATAAAATCAATACAGAATATTAGCTGCACAATAAGTACTTATTTCTTATTGTTCCTTTCTTACTGACATCAAGAATTCTGGACAAACAGCTGTTGCATGCAATCCTTCACTTGGGCACTTCATCTGAAGAGGAGGTTCAACAGGTCTCCAAAAGCTGTCAGTTCCTGTGCCCGTACCCTGGCATCACCGGATGCAGTCAGAG
This sequence comes from Mesitornis unicolor, assembly GCF_000695765.1. Lineage (NCBI taxonomy): Eukaryota > Metazoa > Chordata > Aves > Mesitornithiformes > Mesitornithidae > Mesitornis > Mesitornis unicolor. The sequence goes on from NW_010182023.1 coordinate 12,478, forward strand.
CGCCCAGGAGTGCCCACGCAAGCACCAGCTCCTGTGTTGAGCAGCAAGCCAGTGCCTGTACCAGGCACACTCTGTGCACGCTGCACAGCTCCCGCTCCCTTCTTCTCTCCAGGACTTCTGGGATGGGAATTTTGTAGGCCAGTGCAGAGAACATCTTCAAGTCCTTATGTCAGATGCTTTTGCTGACCACTTAAAGGAGAGATGGTATGCTGTACCTCCACAGTAGTTAATAGTATCCACTCACATAAAAAGGTGTTTTTTCATTCTATTCACCAATAACTGAATGGCAACAATTTTATTTTTCCTATTTCTTAATTTCTTCAGCATATAAATACTGTATTGTATTTGCCCCAGTTCAGAAGAATCACTTTTTGCCTTCCCAGTTTCACCCACAACGCCTTTAGATTTGCTGCGGTAGGACACAAGCAATACTTTTGTCAAAATAATTTAAGAAGGCTTCCATTTGCCATAAACTGTAAAGATACTTCATTCTGACTCCCAAGATACCAAACAAAACAGCAAAATACAATTATTTTAAACTGATGTACTCTTTCCTTCATGGTAATTTTTATATTTGATTGTAATAAATGTTAACTTTTTTTTTCTTTTTAACAAAATGTATGATGGAAGTCACAAACAGTTATGTGCAGTTTGAAAACAGCGTTTGGCACTACCTGAATTTCTTGGCTCATAGCTCAAACACTCTCCTACGTTCAGATAACTTTCACAGAACAGATAATTTTGTTTCCAACCCCTGTGTACTTCCGAAAAGGAACCACAAATTGCTCTTAAATTTGTTTTTTCCTGAATACAAATTGCAGCTAAGACACTCTACACTTGAGCCCCATGATCAGCTCAGCCTCAGCGCTAAGTGCCTGACCTAACTTGGCAGGAGTGGAAGGCAAGGGAAACCTTGCATTTACTAAAATGCTCACTTTGCTTCAAAGAGAGAGTCAGCTCTTTCTGTTGGCTTCAAAAATCACAGGATCAGACCTGAAGAACTTGAGCTTATATTTTGTGCCACAGGAAATAATTTTTCAAAGTCTAAAATCAAAATTAAGAGAAAGAAGAAATACATACACGAAACACTAAGAAGTTGTTCTGCTGACAACTGTACAGTCCTGATCCAGTTAATATTCTTTGAGTGAGGTGTATTTTGATGTTAACAGTTTCCTTTTCCAGTTTCCTCTGAGAAGCTGGAGAGCCCAGGCCCAACTGTGATCTCAATTAATCCAGTTTTACATTGATATAAATGTATTCACCTCAATAGAGTTGTACATGATTTATGCAGATGCAAATGAAATAAAATCTATACTGAGTATGACCCTATATATATTTTCTTTCCATTTGGTAATTAATTTTCTATTTTACCTAAAGGAGTAACTGCAAGTATGTGTATATAGCTTCATTACTTCAATGTTTTAAAAAACTGCCCAATATCATCTTCTACAATGGATGTATTGACCACTATTAAACTATAATAATTAAGATAAGATCATCTATGTCAAGGATTGACATCCAGTGCAGGAGACATTTAAAGAGTATCACTTGAAGAGTTTAATGTAAAATAAGGAGCAATACCTCATTTGCAATAAAGCATGTGCAACAATAACATATCAAATTTTGAAAAATAACCATTTATGAAACAGAATGTGGAGTATTGTGTCTTTCCCCTTTTTCCATGAACACAGCAAACCAAGAATAAATTATAAGGAATCACTGAACTGATTTGTTTTTAAAAATAAAATCTAGAACTTCACTTCAAAAATGTTTTCATTACAGCCACCATCCCAAAACATTCAAGTTGAAGGAACAGCTCCTTAAGCATATTACTTGTGTTTTCAGATTTGCTGAAGATCAGGCAAATCGCCTGCGATAAACACTGAGTGACCAGAAGTGACCCTTACAAAAACTTCATTCAGTGATAGGCTTTTCAGTTCAGTCTTATGATCCTACTGGTAACAAGATCCTTTAAATATGGCCAAAAAGTGCATCTCTGAAAATGTGCTTGTCTCCCTTCCCCCAAATTCACAAATTTAGGATTTTCTCATTTACTTTTTTCTGTTATTTGGAATCCTTGCCATTGATGAAGACTGTAATGTAAGGGTGAAATGCCAATTCACAGCTTAATTTTGAAAGGCAAGAGCTGGAATAGCTACCACTGTAGAAAGAAAAAAACTGCTGTCCAGAACATACTATAGGACCTTTTCATTCCATTAATTTTCATTCATTAATTTTCCACTTAAATTCCACTAAATCCACTTAAACTTCTTCTCAGTGAGGGTGACAGAGCACTGGAACAGGCTGCCCAGAGAGGTTGTGGAGTCTCCTTCTCTGCAGACATTCAAAACCCGCCTGGACGCCTTCCTGTGCAACCTCATCTGGGTGTTCCTGCTCCGGCAGGGGGATTGGACTGGATGATCTTTTGAGGTCCCTTCCAATCCCTAACGGTCTGTGTTTCTGTGTGATTCTGTGATTCATTCCTACTAGCACCATAACCATAACTGTTAATAAAAAAAGTATAAATGAAAAATCTTGTGGTCAAAATTTGGTGTGATACACTTTTGGCCTGTATGTGTCATAGAGGATAGTCATTGCTAATAAATGAGACAGAAAGCTTCAGTTGATGCATTGGGAATAGAGTAACTTTATTAATTGTTAAAAAGTCTGATTTTTTTTTCCTCCCTCTGGGACAATTACAAATATCCAGAATTATCTGCTCTTCTTTATAATAAATCTGTCATAAAATATTTCTGTCTGAGCACATATAATAGTCCATTTACTTTTTAAAGAAATATTTTAATGTATGCTTTATAGAAGAAGACGCAAAACAGTCAAAGCAACAATGTAATTCAACAATTTTTGTTGTTTTCTGCTCAGGGACATTTAGTGCTTTCAGCATCAGGCAACCCCATATCTTGCCTGCACCGGCTGCAGGATATGCCAATTGTGAACCCCGAAGATTTTGGGCAACAAGTACTTCATCTGAAACCCTAACTGCATACATGCTAATTAACTTGGATCTAAAATTAGCATATTATTACTTTAGTATTTTGTATACTAATTCTCTGGACAGCACAAAATTCATCATACTGGAAGCACAAAAGTATAAACGTATTTAATTTAATATCTAAGGAAAATGAAATCAAGTGTTTTCAAAGGATAAAAATCTTGGAATATTTTCCTTCTCTAAGACAAAAACTGCAACACAACATTAAGGATTCTTCTTGGAGTTTTTGGATATTGTCATTACTGTTATTTGTTCTACTAATGTTAATTACATCATTACACAATTTCCCATGGATAACAACTTGTAATTCCATCTACTTACTCTCTATAGAGGTGGAGGAACACAACAGATTAGGAGGCTGTCAAGATGATAAAATGACATCGAATGCAAATTTGTATTTGTAATATAGCATGCAAGATTTGGAAATGCTACTTGAAACAGAAGCAGCAAACTAGCTTCAGGCACTGAATGTATGCTTCAGGCAGTGAATGTATGAAAAAATGATAATACATTAGAATATCTGAAGCAACAACAAAAAAGATTCTAAACCTAATTAAGAGGAGAAGCTGTTCATAAATAAACTGAGAGAACAAGTATCAATATTAAAACAGTCACCAGTTATAACACCATTTCTCTTGATGCAAAAAGCTAACAACTATTGATAGAAAAGATCATTATAAAAGATACTTTTAATCTAAAAGGCAATTTTCTGCTCATAGTTATATTGATGGAACCTGACCGGGATCAGTGTGATTATACCAATATGGATTAAAAGAGAATTTGGTCCTATTATCTTAATTCTGGTAAACTGTTAGCTGTGACACGTAGTATATGTCTATTCAAGATTAAGTACTCAGGACTTAATGAGGACATTCATTAGTAACTGTAAAGCAATTTGAAACTGTACAGACCAGATCAATGCTAGACACTACTCTGAAATTACTGCCTATGTATATGATTTTAAAGCCTACTCTAAGCAATTTAATTTTAAATAGATCAAGCTGAAATTAAGTTTGAATGTCCAGGTATGAACAAAAGTTATTTCTGCAGATGCATTATTTTGACACTGCTGAAAGCATTCATCCCTTAATTAACATAACTCACACTCTGGAAAATGCTGTATAGTTTTGATATGTTAATCCATTTTTAAAAAATTGAAAATAGAGAGAGGTTTTGTTTGTTTGTTAATATTCTTATTAATATGGCAGTGTGTTTACACTTATTTTAAGACAGTCTAAAACAGGATTCCTGTTTGGATTCTAAAATTCAGAAGAGGTGGCAGATAATAAACCACGTTAACATTTACTTCACTATACTGTAAGCGTCCTGCCAAAACAAAAAACCAAAAAGATTCTGCTTACTTAAAATTGCCTAAAATAATATTCACCTACATCAGACAGTAAGTACTACATAGGCAACCAGTATTATCTGTACTATTTGTTGTCTTTTGAAGACAACGTCTACCACAAGGCTGATTAAAGATCGTATTGGACCTTGTACGTGGAAAACTAAATGACTTCTTCCAAACATGCAGTCTCAAACCCAGATGACTTAGTGAAACCTTCTACATGCATACTAACAGGAGCTCCAGTTATCTGCGGTCTTCTGCACAAGTTGTAAGGAGCCATATCACTTTAAGCAAAAAAAAATAAATGTATAATTTTAAAAAGTCTCTCCATCTACAAGCCCAATTTTTTCAGATCATCACAGCTGCACTCAAGAAGGCACTCACATTTTTTTTCAGACAGTACTTAAAGTAACAGATGCATGGTGGAGAGAAGACCAGGTTACAAGATTTTCAGAACAACCAAAATAAGTGGATTAGTTTCTGTCTGTAGTTTCATTTCTGGCCTCAAACAGAGCCAAACAAGAAAACTTAAGAACTCCAACTATCTGTAACTATTTGACTCAACATACTGAGAAGACAAAAAATGAACACAACACTATTAACACCAAATGGAGCAGCAAAAGGAGTTTGAATACATAACTCAGTGGTTCTCTTAATTAAAAGTTCTCGAAGTATTTCAGTGAGTAATTCTTCATGAGGTTGCTATAATCATATTAGATGTCAAAATAGCTGGCAGAAACAAGTCAGATTTTTCTTTATAAGCAAACTTCAATAAAGCTCTCATTTCACCATCCTTAATTGCACAAATAAAATATGCTCTTTTTACATCTCACAGAATCAGTAACGAAATTTTGCTTTTTTGTCATGCTATACATTCACCATAATTGTACAACTAGTATCCAAAAATTAACTGATCTTCTAATAGCTCTGCCTTGGTAAATCAATAGATTTCTGCACAGTACAAAGTAACCAGTACATCACTCAAACAGTTTTTTTTCCTTTGAATCTAATGATCATATTTCAGTAACCAATGAACCGAACACAGCTCAGTTAATTCCTTTACTGCATTAAGAAGCTATTCTTCTCTTGACATTCAGGCAAAACTCTCATTAATGTTAACAGGAGTTATGCATGTTTATCACAGTGACAATAAACTCTTTTAATACGCAGCAGAGCATCTGCAAGCAAATGTGAAGATTCTTTGATAATCCACCATACTTCCTGATTGCAACACAGAAAAGCTGTGTGCTTCAGAAGCTGAAATATTTAGTCACCCCAGAGATAACTCTAGGTGGGGACAGTCACTGTAATTGCTAGGAACTACTTCTGCTTGCTTGTTTTAAACAACTTAACTCTTTAATTTGAGGGTCACACAGAAAAAACACCAAAGAGGAGAAATTTTGTCTTTGAATGTGTTAAGAAAATGCAACTTGTAAAAATCATAAGATGGGACAAAAGTTTCAGGTGGGTGGATCTGCAGTTCTGACAAACAAACCAAGTGTGCAATGTACAAACAGAATACGGCCTTAGCGAAGAGGTGGAAATGGTGCGAGCAGGAAGAAGCCATAATGGCCTACAATATGAAAAGAACATTGTGTAGATCACAGAATCACAGAATATGAGGAGTTGGAAGGGACCTCAAAAGCTCATCCAGTCCAATCCCCCCTGCCAGCGCAGGATCACCCAGACCAGGTCACACAGGAACACGGCCAGGCGGGTTTTGAATGTCTGCAGAGAAGGAGACTCCACAACCTCTCTGGGCAGCCTGGGCCAGGACTCTGTCACCCTCACAGTGAAAAAGTTTTTCCTCATGTTCAGGTTGAACCTCCTATGCTCCAGCTTGCACCCATTGCCCCTTGTCCTGTCATTGGCTGTCACTGAGAAGAGCCTGGCTCCTTCCTCCTGACACTCGCCCTTTACAAATTTATAAACATTAATGACGTCGCCCCTCAGTCTCCTCTTCTCCAAGCTAAAGAGACCCAGCTCCCTCAGCCGCTCCTCATAAAGGAGATGCTCCACTCCCTCCATCATCTTTGTGGCTTTGTGCTGGACTCTTTCAAGCAATTCCCCATCCTTCTTGAACTGAGGGGCCCAGAACTGACTTATTAAGATTAAGCTGTTATAATGTTCTACATGCTAAAATAACTGAATTTACAAGTTTGACACTGAGTTTAACTTGGCTAACAGAAGCCTATCTGCAACTATCCCATTTACTTTATTTGAATCTGCAATTTATGCTGGTTTTTTGTGAATTTATTATTTCTTCAATCTAGAATACTGGGCAGAGTTATATAGAGGGTGAAAAACTGTGTTTTTGTGGCTTAAGATTTCTTGAGTTTAAGTTTTCAGAATAAATGAAACCTAATACATTTTTAAATACTTCATAAATACTGCGATAGCCATGTTCAATTTTACAGCTACAGTTTGTATAATCTAAATTCAAGCTATTTTTAAAACACTGAATAGAAGACTGGATTCTTTCAGCTACAAAAGAAAAAGTTTCCTTGAAAGACTGCCAAAAATACTTTTATAGCTGATATGTAGCTGACACATTAACCTGCTAAATGTTTGTGGAAGTACTAATGACTAAGCAAGGGATATCAAAGACAGTGAATAAAAGAACAAACAGCTGCCAGTACTTGGCATTCCATTCTGCTATCATAGCTAATATGACTGGCAAAGGAAGTTACACCTACTTTATAATAATAATACTGCATTTGGCAAAGACTTCTAAATGGAGGTATTCCAGCACTCCATTTTCCAAAAGGTGTTGTATGATTCATTAGAAAGATCAAAATAAAATCTACTACTACTGTAACTGCGACATTGCAGAGAATTATAAAAATAACACATCCAGATTAGCAGTCTGCCAAGAGATATAATCAGTATTATTTTCACACTGGTATACTTTTTATTGTCATCGGCTTGTGATGCAGTCAAAAACGTTCAGCTAAATATGAATGGCAATTGACTTGGTGCTGAACATTCTACTGAAGAGTGGCTTTTTGAATACTATGATGGCATAAGAGTCCAAGTTCGAATAATCCATTCTACATTAGTAATGACAGGAAATATTAAAAACTTCCGTTTACTATCCACTGAAAAAGCACGGAAATTAACATTTAAGAGTTACTTACAGCCTTGGAAAACCCCTGAAAGTTGCATGAAAAGCCAACAAAACTTAACAGTTTCTAATTTACTTTCACTAATAGTCTAGTAACTATTCTACTACACTCAGTGTAAGATGGAACTGTACGTGTTTATTATGATCAATATTTCTAAGCTATGATAATTTATACCCAGGATGCTAATCTTTATTATATCTTTGCTTATACCTTCAGTATTTAACAGATTTCAAGTACTGATTCTAAACTGTCACAATAAATTTATTTTTTTAAAAGTGGTTTAGAGTACATAGAGTACCATTGCAAAGCAGTTGATGACAGAATTATGATGATGATAGTAAGTGTCATCATATAACAGAAAAAAATAGGCAAATATTGACCTTAAATCCATTGGGGTTACCAAAGAGATTAAATTAGTAAGATAAAACTGGTTAAAGAGAATAGCATAATATAAGTACAAGTTCTATAAAATAAGCACTTTCAAATAATACAAAGAGTTTGTTTTCAGCAGGTAAACACATACACTAAAAACTTCACATCAAAATCGTATTTTAAAAATTTAAGTTGTAAATTTCAAAACCATTACTTTAAAAATCAAAGTTCACAAAATACTGCTTCCTTATATCTTTCTTTGTGGAATTTAAAATGCAAATGAGCATTTGGAAACACTGTCTTCAGTGTTTTTGTCTGACTTACAATATAAATAGAATCACAATATCATAAATATTTAAGTAAATGAATAAACAAACTCAAATTCCCAGGGCAAAAAATTACTTGTTTCATGTACTTAATTCTCAATACCTTCCTGTTAGGAAGCAAGAGTCTAGGGATCTGATCCCCACAAAAGCACTATCATCCCAATGTGCTTAATTAGCTCTTGATTGGGACTAGACAGGAGAGTAATAGTGAGCTATGTATATTTATTTCATTTAAGTGTTTGTACTGTGCATGTTTACTAATGTAAAAATTGATAAAATCTAATTCATGTTCAAACACGAGGCACCAAAGGAAACAGCAAACAGCTTTACTTCTTGTCAAATACACCTAAGAAAAGGAGTCAATCTTTTTCCTTAAGAAAAATGGCCAGGCTCCCTCTTGGATAAGGAAACAGCAAAAGTGAGTTTACAGCAAAGGACTTAATTTGGTGTCTCTGGAAGACTTTGCAGGGTACGCCAACTCTAATAATCGCTCATCTTCATGGAAAAAGTTGGCTAAGAGGAGTCTGACGTGCAGGTCTATGTGACACTGTGAGGGGCTATCGGCAGCTCCCCATCACTCATCCTATTCTTACGCCACTTTTAGCTGCACGCTCCCATGTGCCTCTCTCATGCCAACTCCAGCAAGGGCTCCCTGGGCTTCTCCCAGAGAAGCAGCAACCACTTTATGGATACGTATTTACATAACACTGGTTCATAATACTGTGCCCAACAGCTGCCTGAAGTTTGCTTTCCTACTAGTTTTCGCCTACACTTCACTTGCCTCATTTTCTGCCTTTATTCCAACACAGCAGCACAGCATTTTAAGCATTTTGGGTAGCCAGGCATTTCAAGCAGCTGCTTTATAATAAGCATTCTAAAACAAAAGCCACGTTCACCTGCCCTGCCAACTTCTTAACCACGATCCCAAACCTCAAAAAAAATCAGAGTACTTCCTGGAATAATTTCTTTATTTTTCTTAAAATTTGTCTTAAGTAAACCAGTAATTATTTTATTCCACACACTACCACGTTTTTATCTCTGCACTTAGGAAAGCTTTGGAAGTATTAGCTTCCAAAATAGATAAATTAAAACTCATTACAGGATAAAAATCATGTTCCAGATCAAAAACTTGAAAGACAGCAGAGTTCTACTAGGGAAAACAACCAATCTCTTATTTAATCAAAGCTACTACAAGTTTACATAGTTGATGAAGTAAGGGCATGGAAAATACGCCCAAAGAATTCTCAACACAGCTACTGGAAACATGAACTAGCACCTCAAGAACCATTTCTGACAGAAAACGTCTGCTTCAGAGACTTCGGCTTTTTGCCCGCAGGTATTAATTGGCATCTATAAGAAAAATCAATAGATTGACTACTGAAACACAATGTACTGCAAACATGGGGAGCAACCAGGACTTACGTTTAAAAAAAAGAGGAAACATGACATAGATTAACTGAAGGTGTGCAATGTGCCTTCAACATCATGCAAGATCACAAGCAATCTTCCTCAACAGTTGAATGAAACACATGGAGGTAAAAGTGGGGAAAAATGCCACATGGACTTTCTAAGGGTAGCTCATGCCAGACAAATCTGACATTTTTCTTTGATACTTAATATATCTGGACTTGCCTGAAGTATTTGATTTAATGCTGTAGAGGAAACTATTAATGCTGCTGCTGCAATGGAACTTGGTAGTATGCAAATCCCAGGAAAAGAATAGGCAGTGGTGCCTGGCAATGGGTTACGCTGAAACAGGGACCATCAGGCTTCAAGCAAGTTAATGCTGGAGCTCCTCCAGGATCAGCCCCAGGACAGACCCCACAAAACACTAATGACAGACACCACAGAACAGTGCTAATGAGATTTGCTTACAAAAAGCTCAATAAGGAGGAAAAGCACAAAAACTTACAGAGTAATCAAATGACTTCAAGATCTATTCAACTGTGAAAATAGAAATGGTATGAAATGCCTTAGCAGGACATGTAAGGTCGCATATTCAATGCCCAACAAGTATTTTTATTTATTTATTTTTTTTTAATATATATAATGGTAGGGCCTTATTTGTTGGAGAAAGATCTGGACATAATAATTAACCACAACCTGACCCTGACATACCTTAAAAGACACTTTTTTTTTTTTTTTAAAAAAAGGCATTTCCAATATAGACTGAAATATTAAGTCCACTGTAAGAATTTTGAAGAGGTGGGATTTTCTTAGACAGGACTTAAAACATTCATCTATGGTGGCATTCAACATACGCTCTTTGTTGACTTTTAGAAGTCACCCTACTTCAAGCAGTGTAATTGGACCACTACAAAGTTAAGGAAGAATTTGAAGTTTCTACTTTATCACAGTGCCCTCATAGCAAGCTTTTACTGTGCTCCGATCTTACAAAATTAAGACACCACACAAATAAATCTTCGTTCCCAATCCTCGTAACACTTATGGATTCTGTTCCATTTGATCCATAAACTAGAAGTAACCAATCAATTTCTGAAATGCCTGCTGTGGCATCTCCATGCTTATTGTATCTCAATTTAAAACTTTGATATAACACTTCAAAAAACAAATGTTGAAGTATCTACCATAATGTATGTTTCCCAGGAGAATAAATGGATACTCTAGCTACAGTTGATGTGTTATTTATTCTTGCTAAATCAGAGCAGTACTTCTGCCAAATACTTCATTTGATAACATCCTGAATGGAAATACATCCAAAAAAGCAAATATATAATAGATTTAAGCCAAAACCCACTGCAAGTCAGGAAAAAAAAAAGACTGTGGGAAAAAAGAGCTATATTTAACTGCTAAGAAGCCATAGGACAACTATATTTTGCTTGAACTGATAACACCAGAAACATCTTCCTTTGATAACTAACATTTAGAAACTGCCAGTTCACGTGTCTAGCAATCTTTCATCTTTGTAACAATGCTGTGTAGCCACATTTTCAACACTTAAAAGAAAGAAGCAACTTAACTTTTAAGAATGTTTTTCTTCACTAGAAATAGTTCCTGTCAGTGTTTTCTTCAGTGTGAATACAGACTTGTGAAATTTTTCAAATCTACATGCCTAAATCTCTGAAGTTAGGTATTTAATATACTGGCTTCCATGTTCAACAGTACTAGACAACTCCAACTTCTATTAATATTGACTAGAGGTAAAATATTGAATGTCTACTGTGAAAGCAAGGTGCTCAGTGGCTCTGAATGTTTCTATGTGAACATTTAGAATATAAAATCTTTCATGAGAAGTTCCTATTCTCATGTATGGTACAAACAATGCTATTCTCTGATGCAGCTGAAATTATATCTCAATCTCCTATTTGCCAGCAAGATAGAGGATTTGAAGAACTGGGATCATGAAATTTGATTCTCATTTAAGTAGATTCAGGTTCTTCCAGCTTCACTGTTAAAGAGTTGGGTCATAGGGTCATGGCAAGAATAATTTTATACCCAAAATACGTCTGAAATCCAACTTCAGGTGTTTACTCAGATCTAGAGAGACCTAAAAGATTCAGGGGGGTTAAATGGCAGAAATCTCCTTCTACACCAGTGTGGATGCTTAAAAAACCCTAACAAATAAAATGCCTCAGATACGCAAGAATGCTACTTCAGCCAGAATCTGGAAAGACCCAGAGAAAAGACAAGGGAAGCCAGGGGAGTACTGGCCAGCAGGCTGCCTATTTGTCAGATACCTGTTGTGCAGAAATGCAGACTTCAATCACTCCTCAGGCCTTCTCCTACACACAGCTTAAGTGGAATCTAGCAAACACGTCCCACATGAAGATTCCTGCGGTATGTCACCCAGTCTTATTCTTTTAAAAAGTCATCACTATTTCTCCAAAACAGGTGATCAGTGTTCTTCATAAAAATCACGAAGCCACTCAAAAAAGTTCCTGAGACAATTTGGCTACAATCTACTGTGTATCTAAATTCCTTTTTACTTAGTCAAAGAACTGAAATCAGCTAACCCAACAAAACTGTATTTTAGTAATTTTCTGTGACACCAGATAACTACAAGCAGAATTAATCCTGGAAAAACATTTCTTCTTTAAGAATCTTCAGAGTTAGTTCCTATTCTGGCAAATGCATAGCATTAAAACCACAGTGTCTCTTTTAGTAGCCCTGTGGGCCCCCTACACTTCACATTTTAATGTTCAGTGCAAAGTTAAAAGAGACGTACGATCTTAGACTCACTTCAGTTCTTTCTGCACTGCATGTACGTGAATAAGCTACTTCTTATCATCTATCCTCAGCACTTCTAATGATTAAGACAAAAGTACTTACAACCAAGACGAAGACATTAAATACAGTGCACTTAATCACTTTGATCTGTAATACGGCCTTTCAAGAAGATACAAAATTAGACAGCTTTCCTGTATGCATAAACAAACGCACCAATTTTATTTTTATTTGGGACATGAAAAACATTGGTTTTTATAAAATGGAAGAAATAAGATTTACCCTGACCTGTATGCAATGCTTTCAACTAATCTGTAATTTTATTGCTTTTGAAAATGTTAGTTAAGAAACAAAATTGATAAAAAGCAAGAAAAAACTGCATGCCACTGTCATAGTTTTCTACTGAATTACCAATAACACACACACTAAGAAAGATTGGTGTTGAAAAATTACTGCCTGCTAAAATGGATTTAGTACAAACCAGAACGCATAGTATAAAAGAAAATTGATCACTACTTACAGAGTGCTATAAATGAACACAGTGCTTTACAGATAAACATTAACAGGGTTCCTTCCCCTTAAGAGCGTATAATTGAACTCAAATGGGATACTCTGAATGACAATTAAGGTTTGTGAAAATGAGCACAGGCATTGTTATTGCAAAGACGAATACAGAAAGAAACAACAGAGACTTGCATACTCCCTGCTTGATTTCCTGCAAAAGCTGTAATTCACGCACTGCTATTGTTCTGATGGCTGTATGGATTTGTTCAAAGGAAAGATTACATACCTGTAATTTAAGAGGTGGCAAAAGACTATTAGAACTATCAGATTTGATATTCCTTTTATTAATATAGAACTCTTAAAGAAAAGATAAGAATTCTATAATTTATGTGATTCACTGCTTAGAGTATGACATTACTTTTCATCTCAGGATAAATGAACATAGTTACAGCATGCATTTTGTTCAGCCTCTGGTTGCGGTGGAACAGACTGAAAGCTGTTTGACATAGCCAAGGAGATCAATATAGATGAGACGACAAATGACCACCAGCTGTGTAGAGCACAACACAAATGCAATGCACGAAAAACAGAAGAGAAACAATGAGAACTAAATGACATGAAGTAGGAAACCTAAAAAGTCTTTGTCAAGAGACATTTGTAGTATAGTTCTCTCAAGTATCCTGAGACAGCTCACAGATTAATGTACAGAGTGAAACTATAGGCGAAAGCTTAAAAGTAACCCATAACAGGAGAGCTGGGGATATTCCTCTGTCACTGGCAGCATCATAAAATTAACAAAATCAAGAGCCAGGTGAGTGAGCTAACAGGCACTCTGAAAAACAAGCTAGGAACATTTCGATGTATATGCTGCAGTTGAGAAAAATCACACCAGATACTTCTTACAGCTTCAGTAATTTAAAGCTACTCCCTATTCCAGCATCTACACAGAATGCAGCTGAGCACAAAGACCAGAGATGATCAGAGACTTTCTAGTAAGTTACATAAAAAGGGATAAATTCAAAGGTTTCCTTGAGAGTGAGATACTAGACTGGGAAGGAAACGTCAAGGGAGAAAATGCCCTGCTTGTTAATGTGCATGATCACATCTAAAGAAAACCCCAAAAATACTGTAAGATATGAGAGAAGAAATGTAAAGCATAGGTAAATGTAGAACCATGAAACCAACTAAGCAGGCCTGAGCAATGAAGTAGTCAAGTTTTCTGAGAAATACTGGAATAAAAGCTGGGTTTGGGGTTGTTTTCGATTTGTTCAGGGTTTGGTTATGTTGGTATTTTGGGGGTTTATTTTTGTGGGTTTTTTGTGTGTTTTTTTTTCCCAAACATGAAACCCACTTGAAATAAATTTCGCAAGAAAAGAAATGTTGAAAAAGCAACAGAAAATAATAGTTTTCTGATCAATTCAATTTACAAACTAACGTTTAGGTACCCCCAGAGACAAGAGAGATGTAAGAGCATCTGAATATTTTTCAGAGAATTAATAAATATAGCATATTCTTAACCACATATTAAGATCTTGGGTTTCAAATGTTATTCTTCGACACAAGGGGAAAATGAGCTATTTTTAAATGTCCTCATTTCTTGTCTGTGAGATCTGAGAAAAGGTGTCCACCCACATGTAACAATATCTCAGCATATGAGAACAGTCTGACCACTGAAAAAGAATGCTGCTGCAGGATCATCAAAAAACCTGAAGTGTTGTCACTTACAACACAGAAGGCAAAACCTAAGGTGAAAATTATGTATACAGTTACAAAACTTAGTTAACATACCTCTTATAAATTCCTTATAGATCTTCACAAGACAAATTAACTTTTCTCTCTAATATCTAAAAGCAAAGTACTGCATTTTTTTGGCTAAAAATGGAAATTATTTATATGTATTAAAAGAAACAACAAAAAAATCATCAACAGTTACCTTAGAGATAAATTAAAATACAAATAGCATTCTCTATTTCAACTGTCAGAACAAAGGAACATCGGAAAGTGGTGGCAAGAGAAACACAAACCCTAAAGACTAGGCAGCTAATGTTTTTACAGACCACCTTCATAAGCATTTATTCTGTTAGTAATAGCTCATCTATTTCCGAAAGAGCTTCTGGTTTCGCAACTAGGAATTCAACACCATGAGACACATAATTAACTATATAGATGGGCAAAATAAAGCTGTAAAGCAGGAGGAAATCTGCATTATTGAAACATGAGACTAAAGTAAGAGTAATGCTCTCAAACTTCTGCAACATCACAACACTCAGCACAGCATCTAAACAACAATCTCATTAGCACTACTGCTTTAAGCCTTTTCATCTAAAGTAGATCTTGAAATAACACAAAACTTGAGGGAAAAGTTGGAACGCTATTTTAATAGGATTTTCAGTAACTCAGATTATACATAATAGAAAGTAGATGTCACAATAAGGGGCTTAGAGGTGCCACCATATCAATACTATTACTCATTTACTTGAGAGAGGAAAACACATTTTTCGGTCTATTATTCCAGATTGTCTAGTCTCACCACGATCTCAACTTGAACCTGAACTAATTCCTTCAATGTACAATTGCAGTGTATGCCTAAAAAAAACCCAAACAAACCAAAAAAAACCCCAAACCCACAAAAAAACCCCAGCAAACCTAAAGCCAGTATGAACAGTTTTGCTAAAATGCAGCAGCAGGCTTGAAGAAATTTAACCAGTTGAGTATTAATAACTTAGTTAATACACGGTGATGAAAGCAATGCTGGCATCTACAATGTTTTCATAGCCTATTGCTGTTTCTTCTGCTAGAAGCAAATCACCGAGACAAAGAAGTACACTGAAATCAACCACTGAGAACTATATATATTTAGAGGGATATGCATTGAAAATGTCATTTCCTTATGCTATTTAAACATGTAATAAAAGCAGGCTAAACATTTCAGCTTCATTCATAGAATCTTTTACAACACATTACATAAAGTGAACCCAAATCTCTCTTTAATTGTAGCAGATGCAAAATTAGTGAAAGCTCATCCTTTACTTATTACAGGACTGCCCTCATGTTCATAAATACTGGCTTCAAGTGACAGTTATATTATGCAAAATTCTCTGTTGTAAGAATCCTGATAGAAGCCTCACTGTTTTTATTGGGTAATAAAATGCAAGTCGCTCTAGTGGAACCTTTGGATGAAATTTCGTTAATGTGTCATTAACACTACCTCATAAACTAAATTGTTGATTTGAAAAGGGTACGAGGAAAACTCTGTGCACTTCCTGCTGGACAATTTACACCTACGAATGCAGAAATAAGGCTGACAAATTCATCAACCTTTTTTAACCTAAGATAACCTCAGAAAATAATATTCCAGACTGAAAGGCGAAAATAACAGAAGCAAAAGTAAATTATATCATGAAAACTTAAAGACATCAATGTCAGAAAATGAGGATCGTTTCTAAATCTGAGAACACACAATGGGAGAAATACATTATTTGTTCATTAATATTACACTGTGAGATTATGCAAATAGAAATAGTAGAGTTTAATACAAGTCCAAGACAGTGGAGAAAAGCTGGAATCTAAACAGCCTCCTGCAAACTCCAGATCAGCTTCAGGACTTCTTGCAATTGCATCATGCCCAGAAGAACTCTTCAAAGCTTAAGGGGCAGAAGTCAAGACTTTGCCTGTTCCAGGTAAGCTCCCGAGACACTGGGGGATGTACAATGAAGTATTTGTAAAGTCACTGGGATCATGATGGACTTGGAACCATGCCTCCCATCAGTATAGCTCTGAAAGCAATCCAGTACTCCACCGGCTTAACACTGGGATGTCATTTAACACAGGCATCTCACTCTCTGACATCTTGAACATGAAAAGTGTCGCATATCCATTTCAATTCAAGAACAATCTTCTCATTATAAAAAGTCTTTTAAAATAGCTACACAAATAATCTATTTCTACGTTTCATTGGAAGTAAATAAGTTTAAAAATTAAATCAACGCAGAGCATTTTAATCTCTTAGCAATTGAATTTATTTATTCAGGTATCATTTTTTTTATTAGACTGATCTGTTACTTTCTCCAAAAAACATATTGGTCATACTTTTATCTGTATGATGCCTAAATTAATATTGGTAAGTAACACGATGCTTCAGATTTAAACAATCTTTCACTTACGTGCTACAGGGGAACACTGGAAATATTTTTTTAAAAGTGTAATTTATATAAGGATTTCATGGTATGTCTTTGCTGCTGTTCCAATCCAAAACCACTGTATTGGAGAGACTTCTCAGGAAATTTCATTTCTAGAAGTAGTGTCACATTCAGCTTTGGTCAAATGCTGAATTTCATTGTACTAGCTGGATTATTGATGATAATACTACCTATAAGGCCATATATTGAGTTGTCAGCTGTCAGCTGTGAAGCTACATAATGAATTTGTAGTTTAAAATGAAAATAGTTACCTTTCAAGACATATATGACCATCTATTAAAAAAACCCAAAACAACACAATTACTTTTTGGCCAACCCAATATTTTCCCTAGCGACTTCTTCCATCTGAAGGTTAACATGCTACTGTTGTGATAAGATTTGTGATAAGAATCAACATACTTGCCAGCACACATAGATAGTATCATTATTTTATGCATGGTTATAATACTTCTAGATGTGAAAATACATGTTTCCCCCACATGTACCAAATACATTGGTTTTCCCCCAAGTTAGCTTTAAAACTGCTAAAATGAAATGGGAAATATATTTTGGTGAACCTATAAATGTTTTAAAGAAAAACAAAGCAAACTGTCAATAGCTTGCTCAGCCTAATTAAAAAAAAATCCAAAAAAGTTATTTTGTAACATCACACACACAGAGATAGGAACACAATAAAAACTGTCCCTCCATGCACGCACATGCACACAAAGGAGGCCAGAAGATCCACTTGGACTTCTAACTTTCAATTTTTGAACCACCTCCAACACTTCTTAAATGATTTACTGCACAGAAGAGTCCACTCAATATATAGAGTTTGATATAACATTAATTATACGTATTTACATGATTTATGCTGGTTGTGAATCATTAAAGCAGAGTCTGTATTCCTGTTAACATGCAGCTCGGAGTTTGTACTGTGGCTATTTCTGTGTACTATGTCATGGCCATGATAACTTAACGATTTCAAAGCATTTTCCTGGCTAGATACCACAGACTTTTCACCTTCTTCAAATAAGCGTACTGCATACTCATTTCATGCACACTAGTAAATGTGCGTTAAATCTGGAATTCTCACTCTACTTGCCAATATTAATATGGAGCTTAATATAAGGAAAAAATCTCCTATGAATACCTACGTGATTCCTGAAAACAAAGATAAAATCAAAACAGCTTCAAGGTGATGGAGACAGTGTTTCATTCAAAGTACATCTTTACAGTTTTACAGCCACCATCCCATCATTTTGCAATTCTTACCACAGCTGGTTAGGGTAACAAAATATTCTTCCATCTTGCAATTAAGAAACTATTAAATATTGGGACATGTTAATAACTCTCTCTCATTACCACATTAGAAATCATTATTGTCAGCACACAGTATAATGTAATGCTGGATTAATATAGTGGAAAATTGCTAATCATATAATAACATTTCAATGTTTTTACTACATTAGCAAAACTGATTAAGAATAAAATGCAAATAATAAATAAGACAGTTTTACAAGCAAGAGAAAACTACAGCAAAATGACAGCAGTGAGAATGCTGCTGTACCCGATAATATAAATATCAATTATGTTATGCTTCTGGCTAGAATTTAAAATACTTCAGAGTTGCTGATACACAGCACTTTTGGAAATCAGATTTCCTTTTCTATGCCTTAAATAAGACTAAACATTGTTATGCCCTTTTCTAATTGCAATTGAATCTGCGACCAAACGGTTGCAATTATTTTAAAGGTTGGAAGCCATCTACAATTTTAACTTCTGTTAAATTGTACACATTTTCAAACACTACTTCATAGTAAGAAAGCTAGCAGATAACTTCAGCTTTTGGCTAGAAAATAACTGTAGGATTTTAATAATCCTCTGTAGCATATTTAGATATTACACTTTTGACTTGGTATGCATGAAATGGAAAATACCAACAGGATCCAACTTCTGTTAACATCCAAGGTTTTTTTTTTGAGGACTTTCAAGTGTCCACAAAAGCTACTTTTAATTTAAAACATCCTTTTTGTAGCATCCAACTTCCAAAAAGCATGATGAATTGCAAGATTACAATACAAACGCTTACCCCTTTTATCAGGCTTAATTTTGCATACTTACAAAAGATGAAAGAATTATTATAGATCAATTCATCAGTTATTTACATATTCTAAACTGTGCATATAACTTCAAAACCAGTTAACCACATATATTCAGATGCTTCTGCAATTTCTTTTGATATAAAGAATGCAAAACAGAATCGTAACACAACTTTTACTAACTCTAGCAAGGCTACTGCAATTCAGTTTGCAGACTTGCAAAGAGTTTGAACTAACCTGAATTAAGTATAACTTATGTGACTTCAGTTTAAATATAACTCTAAGAAATATTTAAAGATTATCACAAAATGCTACTTTAGACCTTTAAAAACACCTTTACTGAAATGACTAGAGTACTGAAAAGAAAAAAAACATCAGAAAATGTTTTCTTTTCTAACTCACATACAATACTACTAAGTTAACAAAAGTGAAATTTTGGTATCTCCTTGCTTACAGACTCTTTCTGCTGGATTTATATTAAATTACAATACTAATTAGGTATGTTTCCATTTACAGTACTAGTCTATATTTCACTATGCACCTCAGACTCAGAATCTAGAAAAGTTTTTGGCACTCAGTTACCCGCAGCAGTTAACCCAAGTTGCACAGAATGCCAATGCCCATTGCATAATGCTCCCCACTGTTAAGGAACCCTCTCTTCTCACTTGGTTTTAAATTGGAGACAAAAGTGGATCATGAATGCAGTAGATTGGGAATTTCATTTAATTCCATTTAAGATTTCTCATTAAGAGAACCGTCTCCCTGAAACCAAGGCATAGTGTTGAAAGCCATCTTTATTTGACAAAACTTCTGCCACGGAAGATTGCTCATGATGAAAATTCATTTCCTTGTCAGAAAGAGACAGACCTGAGCACACCCAAGAGTTTTGTTGCAGATCACCTAAGGGTGTTGAGAAATGGCAAAGCATGTTCTGAATATAAGGTTTTCTATATCCCCAGTGACTGCATGGACTACTTCTGTATTCCTAGGATTGACTATTGCTTATCCTTGTATCAATTTCTTTCTTACCCTGTCAAATTTGGGGCAGTTGGTAATGGCTCTCGAGAAAGCTGGCTCTTGAAATCTTTTAAGTGTTTCATAGGAAGGAAAGAGTACTTGCTGACAAAGGCATAGCTGAGAGCGTGAAGAGTCACAAAATACCAGTGAAACTGCATTTTATGACAAAGAACAAGCTTCTTCTCTATATTTTCTTCCTCAAATCCATAGAGATAGCAGCCTTCCTCTAGTAAACAGCAACACTAGGTACTTCAAAGTCTGAATACATTTATGATTCTTATACCCATGTTGGGAAGTACTGTTTTATGCTGATAGAAAACACTGAGAAATACAGCAGAAAGAGTAATGCAAAAACAATTCTCTGAAGAACCAAACCCTGTATTTGTCAGTTCCTAGTTCCCAACTTTGAAGTTCTATTCTTGTAATGTCTAAATTAACAATATAAAAATACATTAAAAGCTACCTAAAAATGCCTTAAAAAAGCTTTTGAAGTAAACCTAACTTCAAAGATCATTGCTATTAGGAGACAATACTAAAATTTTATGTGCCAGTTCATTTTCAGAATGAGATACCTAAATACTCATCTATCCTGCATTTCAGTTTCATCACCATGCTGGCTCAACACTTATTTTAAGAAAAAAAAAATCCCTAAAGCCCCCAAACGGAAAAAAACTTGCCGTGACATTCTTCATGTTAAGTTATATTACTAGCAGAAGTGTAGCATCTACTGACTAGGACACATTACTTCCTTTATGAAAGACTGTAGTAAAGAAATTAAATCAGTGTCTGATCAAGGTGGCTCCTATTTTGGCATGAAGTTTTACAGTTTATGGATTTTTATCTGAAGTATGATCTCAAATCAATGTTTCTGTGAAGAATGAGGTGACACTTCCTTAAATTCACAGGAACGAGGAAAGAGTTGATAGCAGTTACATAAAAACTCAGTCTTACAATAGATAATTATAGGTTTACAAATATGTATTTATGCAGATAGAAACAACCACAGAGTACTGACATAATAAAATTCTTTGCATCCTGAAAAATTATTTTCCCTTTTTATTATTTTGGTTTCAATGGAAACTTAAGAGTTCCAGTGATGCTGACTTATCATAATTCAAAAGCATTGCCTCAAAAACAGTTTACCCATATAAATTCCAAAATATCACTGCTTTTAAATTAGAGGTCTAATAGATCCCTAAATGATTTTGCCTTACAGAAGACTGAGTTTTCAACTTCACACAAAGAAAATATGAGACAAAAAAAACCAACTCAGAACAGGCATTAAAGGCCTGAGTTTACAAACAAAAGCAAAGACATTCCCTAGCTGGAAGTCTCACCTTAATTGCATGGCGTCTAGGTAATGCACCACATGCCATGTCCAAAATCACAACCAGATGTGAAACAGTTACACCACCTAGACACAACACACTAGACTGAGGACAGCAAGTAGGTCCACACTGAAAATCTGTTACATGTGTTCTCAAGATGTTTTATTGCATTTCCTGTTAAAGAAACACCAACAGTCTTGAAAGTGAAGATAGAAATAGATTTGAATAAAAACATGCAACTGTTTTGCACCATTACCTAAGAAACCCTAACTTATGACTACACACAAGTTAAGCTGCTACTATGATTAAATAATTATGCTCTAGTACCATGAATTATGTCAGTCAATGGCATTATGCCTGCTTAAGTAAGGAGAATGCCATGGCCAGGCACATTTTTTAGAAATTTTGCAGTGTTGTGTAATCAATCTTGACCATAAATCTTTTTATTTCTTTTCAAGAAGTTCTTGGAAGTATTTGAAAAACGTTATTTCTACAGTAAAAGCTTTCTTTTCTCATCTACTACTTCCCCTCTCACCATTACCTTGATCACAAATTGATGGGTGCACATGTAACTTGATTTACTGACAGACAAGTACAGAATAGGACTAAAAAATGTCAAAGAGAAAGTAGGAAAATACAATTGCCCAATGGCATTCTGTCAAAGACACTCCACTTCCCCTGGAACACCTATTTTTACCTTCTAACCCAACTGCAGAGCTAAATATTTTTAAGGGTAACAAATATTTCTCAGTTGTCTTTCACAATCTTGTCTGAACTTTTTACTGTATTTATGTGTAGTAATTTTACCCCACAGAAAGCAAGAAATGAAATGGACATTATCATAAAGAGTTACTGAAAAGGCATCATCATTCATGAAAATACAACAGTAAAAAAAGATCATAAAAGTCTGGAATTCAAAACAGCATGATAAAAAGAGTTGAAACAAATAAATTCAAAGATATAACAATGGGTTATCATTTTTGCACACTCCTTCCTCCTGTTCTGTCACTATTCATGAAAGCAAAAGAGCATACTGCTGGTTTTTTCATCTCAATAATCCTTAATATAATTCCTTCCTGCAAATTAAAGCCTGAACATAAGTAGTAGCAGTAATTATGCTACTAGTTACATACACATACATGTGCTTCTAAGGTAGCTGAAGTCACCACCCCTGAAAGTTTTGCATGAGAAGTATCTAATGCATAGCATCCAGTTATCTCCTTCTTTTAGGTAGTCCTAGAACTTGGAAAATAAATTTCATTGAAATGAAGTTAAAATATTTGACCTAAAGATACAGACAGTCATTAACTGTTTCATACAATATACTTCAATCTACAAATTCAGGCCAAAAGATGCCATTGACTGATTTAGACAAGAAAGATTCTAGAACATGCCTTCATCAATGAAGACTATCCATGCACTGCCACTCAGAGCTCCTAGGAGCTGTAATCTCCATCAGATACTGATACACTGCAATAGGATAGAAAAGGAGAGGGAATCAGAAAGTATTTGTCTCATTCTTATTTCTGATAGAATTTTAAACAAAGGCCATGTGCCAAAGCAAGGCAAGCAACTACTTTAGACCCTGACTCGTGCCAATGTGGTAACTCAGGGTTCCCCCCTGGTAGAGCGCTGTACATGAAAACAAGGCCTCTTTCCAAATTCAAGTATTTATGGTCAATAAAAATCACACATTCTTTCATCCATCCTGGATTTGTTGTCACCATTTAAAGTTTACAGGCTATTCAGAAGGCACTAAGATCTGAGGTCACTAACTTCCCCTGGAAGAAAATGTCTGTGGGCTGATCATCAGGAAAAAATCTAGGCCACATTCAGAAATTACATAAAATGCTCGTAAAATATATAGATTTACATTGACATGACTCATTTGTCCTCTGTTTGGATGTGTAAGTTAGAGTTCATACCTATCAATTACTTCCTTCTATCTCCAAATTTGACTATTTCTTTCCAGATTTTCCAGCTGTTATTTTTAATAGCTCCTCTGTTTCTGAAGAGGACACCCATTAAGAGAGAGATCTGTACTGCTGAAGGAGACAGTCCTCTAGTCAGCTTTGATATTTAGTACCACGCTCTGGAGCCAGTTTCACTATGTAATGGAGAGCAACTGTAATTTAGAACCGAAGCTTTCAGCTCAACCTTAAGTTGCCGTATTCTGGACCAGATAGCTTTATTAGCGATTGTTAGCAGACACACACATGTGAGTCTCAAAGGCAAGGTCTGTATTTATCAGAATAACAGTGCAGACTTGTAGTCAATAAAAAAAAGCAACTTTCAGAAGCTCTCTCCTAGACTGAAGAAGATAAGCTGAACATAATTCTTAACGAAGTGCAATATTTTAAGCACTGACCTCTAGCAAAAGTTTCATCTTTCTGTTGGCATCACTTCTACACTAAGTTCAGTCCCAATATACTGCTTTTCATTTACGTTCAGATTTCTCAGAAGCTTTCAGATGATGCTCCCTGCACGAACTTAAAGGAAACATACAACTATTTCATGTCTGCATACTGGCAACATTTGATAACCCTCTGAGGTTTCATGTGAGTTCTAACTACCATGGAGAAGAAAACAGAGATCTGAAAGACTCCATACAAGACAGCTCATGCAACAAATACATCAATTCCCATAATACATAGTTACCAAACTTAGTTTGGTATTAATACTAATGAAACTAGCAACCTCACCTGGATCACTGAGCTGAGAGCCAAATAAATAACAAACATGACTGGAATGGCTCTCTCTATCTCTTCTTTCACTACTTCTCTGATTACATCCCTAATATTAGCTGTTAAAATGAATGCTTACTCTCATCCAAAGTTAACCTAATGGAAGGGACTAGTGAAACAGATCCACAACGATGGCAGAAAATGGGCATTTTTTGGAATTGTCCTGTTTCTGAAACAAATTCTTCGTATGTGAAAAGCTATCATGCACAGAGGAAGATACAGAAACATCAAGTGCTTTTCTTTTTAATTTTCCTTTATATTTAAATTACATTTTGTAATTGTATGTTCTAAAAAAATAGCACTGCTGGTCTCCTTAAAAGAGATGCAGATGTCTACAATTTAGGCATGAGGATCTTAGAGGTCTTTTCCAACCAAATGATTCTATGATCCTATACGACAGGCTGGACCCTATGTCCTACCACAACACTCCCAAATACACTCCAAAAACAAAGCAATAAAGTAACAGTTTCAGAAATAATTATAAGGTACTCCTTCCATAAGGACAGCGGGTCATGATACTTGGCAAAGCAAGCAGCATCCGACAAATTCTGTATTAATGAAATACCGAGTACTATTCAAAGAGCCACCAGCTCCTCCCTGAGCAGACTGTCAAAATAAAAGTGACAGCTTCTGGTACATGACATCCTGACACCGCACTCTGGGTCACTCTGTTAGAAGAGGGAGTATTTCTACTTTCCTGACAATAACCTGGAGCAGTTTCCTCGGAAAAGAGGATGCTCCCTTCTTAACTTCAGAATGGGGAAGACAAAGGAAAAGCAACAAGAAAGCTAGAAAAGAAGGGAAGCCTACAGACTCCTAAGAGGTACAGTGAGTTTGGATTACAGTGCAAATCCAAAGCAAACACTTGTCTAGATCTAGGAGTGAAGAGGAAATTGCATGAAATTTGTCTAGTGTCAGAATCCATTTGAAGTTCCCAAACTAGAAAGCAAAACCATTTTTAAAAGCCCTATAAAAAACAGAACAGGGTGGGATTTGTTTTTTAACTTTTTTATTTATTTTGCATCAACTCTATAATTTCAAATCACAGCTTCAGAACTGGGAACATTTGGCGTCTTTCGCATGGTCACAAAAAATTTTAAGGAAGAGGATTGTGGAAAGTGGAAGAGATCTTTTCTTGTTAAGCCAGACACATCATAAAACAGAATTTCAACTACAGTGGTCAGACAGCAGTTCAGAGCATGAGTTAGAAACATGTTTTTGTGTCTTTGACTTCTTGGTTGAACAAAAGACTATATTTGGTCATTTAAAAACTGCTTTCAGCTGTCTAAAAGCCTCCTAAAGACTAGACTCTTCTCGTGATGCTAGTAACACAGGAAAAATCTGACAAGAACATAGGTCAGATATGGTGAAATTCTCCCCCACCTTCTACACCTTCTGGAAAAGATGAAAGAATAATTAAAACTCACCTTGACAGGACTAACAAAATAGTTTATCAATATGTTTCAATAAATGGATGGGAAAAATGAGAAGATCTAAAAGAAAAACTGAGAACCAAAATGCCATCCATCATGTTGCAATTAAAATATAACTATCTGATATATGTTCTTGCTTGCTTGACTTGGAATATACTCAACTACTGTACCTCAATATTTTCAATAAATTGTGCCATGCCATTCTCCATTTTCTATGTCAAGCTGCTCTGGAATTTAATTATTAATCTTTAAATTGTTTCTAATATTTAACTTGTCCACAATAGTTAACTAAAGGAAACCTGGATGTCAAGTCTGTGCTGTCTCACCAGTTACTGCATCCAGTTTCTTTTATTTGTGAAAAATATCAGACCTACTGACATAGCGATCTCTTGGGCAGATAGCTTCTTGTGACAAGGACACAGTTACCTATTCTTTTAAGTACCTTAGTTCTCAGGATCTTTAAACCTTTGAACTGTATGTCAGAGTTAAGTAAAATACCATCAAAAACCTGTCATGCACAGAAGCTTGTTTGGTTTTTTTTATCTGCATATATATTCTGTATGTGTACAGCTCAGATTTTAAAACAGAAACCTGCTTTATTTTTAGCAGGGCAGCTTTGAGTCATCTAGTCTAAAATTCTAGCACAGTTAGATTGTCACAGAAAATCACACTTGGTCTACTTCACAGCAGCATTCCCAGCATAAAGCTCAAATTCACATTATATATGTAAATTTAAAAACTGTCATTGCTACAGTTTTTGAAATCATGTTAGTTCTTCTGAAAAAAATATATTTGTCATACCTAAAGCTATTATCCATCCATACCAGAAACAGGGAAAGTGGGAAGAGTAAAATTTCTCTTTCATTCGTGCCAACTTGGCCGCATTTTGTGACACACCAGTCCTGGCTCATGCTACAACATGCTCTGGATCCTAGATCATGCTTAGTGGGAAAACAAGGCATGCAGTTTCTTACATGGCTACTGCAAAGCATTTGAAAAGTAGATATATATCCATCAATAGTGATGGCAAAACTTGATAAATTGCCCAGTTTAGAGGGTCATGGACTCACTTGTAATAAACGAAAACAAGGATTTTTTTTTTCCCCATTAAAAATGCTTCTGAAGAAACAACATAGTTAAATATGCAAATACTCGGACAAATGCTTATTTGAGACTAATAATTTGAGAATAATTCCTTCACCTTTGGTAGATGAGCTGATTTCCTCACTTTTATATATTAACACTCCCTCAAAAGAATAACTCCCACTTCCTTTTCCTCCATGGAACTGGTTCCTTCTGAAAGGAGAACAGAACAGTTGCCAACTTTCTGATGTGAACTTTCAGTTCCATTACTCCAAAATATCACAAAGACCTGTCTCCTATGGGCAACTAACATTGGGCAAGAGAAAACATTCTTAATGTACTATAAAGCACGTAACTGTTTAAAAAATGCAATTAAATATATAATAATTCAGGTTTGCGTTAAGGTACAATTGTAACTTAAGTGTATTCCTGCAGTGCTAACTTATTTGCATTTTGAATGTTTCTATTCAATCAAGTTTTGAAAATAATATTTGAGAAATCTTCACAGGGACTTCAATAGGCAATCCCCACACTTCTAGATTTGGCTAATCTGATGCACTTCCATTTTATCTCACTCAAAAAAAGGAAAGGGATTGTTATAAGCAGCAGTATTTAGTAACTTTTCACAGCAATTTTAAAAGGTAACACATACCACCATGTTATCACGATATCTGCATTTCACCCATGACAACTGTTATTAAAATTCTTCAGTTACCATAATTACACTAATGCTGGATTTTGAACTGTCTTGCAATTATCATTAGCTATAATCATCAACTGAAGATGCAGTAATAGGAGATCAAATTTCCCCTCACAATAGGGCAGGGGCCCTTACAGCTGGACACCGCTGATAATCATCCAGAGGGGTTTCTGTAACATATATCCTCTAGTGAGGAAGGGCTGGTTTTCGGGACTCTCATCTAGGTGCAGAGCTCTGACTTATGAGGAGGAACAGATTTCCATTGGAGAGCTTAGTGGTGTTTAATCCGCAGACTACTGATCCCTTTCCCAGCAATCCCTGCCCTCACTGCAGGAACAATTCAGTTGCTCATGACATATCTACTGAGCTACTGCAGCTGACAGCCTGGTAAATTAAAATAAACCAGCATCTCTTTTCTCTTAGTATTTCAGCCTGTAGGTTGCAGCAATTCAGCAGCTGTTATAGAATAAGCTGACCCATCTTGAGATCATAGGTGCGAACTGCTGATGCCACACAAAAGTTAGCTTTTGTGATCAATCTCACCCACTGTAGTCTTGACTTGTACACAAAGTATTTTAAAAACTTAAATGATTAATAATAACGATATTAAACATTTATGTCAACAACTTCCTTCTTTATTTAATAATAATGTACTGTAGACTATGGCATTAATCTACAGTCAAGCAGAATTTCTTCTGCATAAGATGCATGAAAAATGCAGAAAACCCCAGCTCATATCAGAGTCTAAGTGAGCTCCGGAAAGCTGTCTTTTAAAAAAAAAATCCTTTCATTTTATTTATGAACTAAGAATGAGATCACAGTAATTTCAGATTGTGTTTTTAAAATAAGCTTAATTTATCCTACAGCACATTTGTATCACTATAATGACAGTGAAAGAAAGACTTGTGTTCTTAGGGTTTACAAATATATCTCAACGCATTAACGCTACCATTGACAGAACAAGAGTAAATAATTTTCGTTAATTAATTCATTTACTTGTCAGACTGTAGCATCATGAAGAAACTCAGTACAATTGGGTGTAGTCATTTCACTTTACTAGGGTATCTAAACTTAACTCTTAGGCAGATTAGTATATCTTTTATTAGTAAATACTAAGTGTGTGTGCAGAAGCAAACAAGTTTATTTATTTTGTTTCCTAGGGCAATTCTATAGAGGTTTGGGAAAAAGAAAAACAGAAATACTTGAAACATTGTTCAGTTAGTTCCGATACTGTGGCATGTGTGAGGGTGGGGAAGAGTTTAAGGTAGAAACTGTGACTTGCTAGGGAAAGTATGCAGAATCTAGCTATTACGCATACAGGACCCTTCCTTCACTCACAAGTGAAAAACACCTGAGTTCAAAGCGGAACACAAGCACAGCATTTGAGGTAAACACAAATCTGTCAACTTTCAGTGCTTTACTTCACTAGGTACAACATAAGATACTAAGTGGAGCTGCTGCATATGTGTAAGTGCTTTATTTAAGTATACAAGAGGTATATTTCTCCTTTAAGTTCTTGTGACTATTTTGAACAGAACACCAGTAATATGGGGTAAATATCCCAGTAAATATTCTCCTATAGCTGTTTAAGATGGTGACAGGCCAAATCCATCTAATACTAATTTGCAGCAAGAATAACACAACTGTGAAAGCCAACGCATATCAATGAGGTCAAATTTTAGAAAGCTCATTTTTTAAAAAGACTAGACATATATATACACACACACACCCCAATAATAAGAATACCTACAGGCCAACTCTAATGGGCCAGGGTATTAGTCAATTACTGATGGAGTAGTCCTAGGATAAGACTTCTCTACTGGGATTTCACTGCATTATCCCATATCTTTTCTTTGAATGGAATAGCACGTAATGCAAAGGCCAGTGAAACACAGTCTGCTGATGTGATTGGTAAGGCAATCCTACACCCAACAGAACTACTGTACCTGCTGCTGATGAACCAATCAAATTACTGTCCTTATCCCTTTGCATTCTTAAAAAGGCTAGGGAAATTTCTATATTTAATTTCTATTCTGATAAACCACTATTATCTTTATCATATACATAAAAAACCAGAAAGGTATACTAATTTACTGTATGGGTACAATGCAAGTTAGCAGCAAAGTCAAATTCAGAACTCAAAAGTACAAAATCAGACATACACATACCTAGAGTGAGCACAGGTTACTGAAACAGAGAAAAGAATGGTTTTAGGCAATAAACCTGTGAATATATCAAACATGCTAGGAAGTTATACTAATATACTTCAACTTTGAGGAAAGAATTAAGTCTCCAGAAATAGTATATTATAAAACCTACACAGAGTTCTCAGATAACAGCATCTTTTCCAGTGTTCTAGTTCAGGAGGGGGCAGAGGGGAGAGTATACATTCAAGAGGAAACATTCTAGAGATGTGTAAGAAAACCCTATAACTTGGCATTTCAGATTTCCAGGGCAATTAACTCCCCACTGTATCACATCACTTAACATTAATTAATTGCTAAAGATGTAGTTATATAACTTATTGAGCTGCTAAGGATAAAACAGCTCCCGAGCTCCCAAGACTTGAGTGGCATGCCAAATTAATCAGTGAAGCACAGGGATTTACCCTCTCTTCTGAGACTGCCAAATCAAGCAGTCATTCTCCTTCCAGTGTGAACTAATGGAAACAAGTCAAGTAAATGTCAGTCAACTATTAGAGTGCCATCAGCCCACTGCTGCATGGACAGCCTCATGGAGTGAACGGCTCTGAGAAAATCCCACTGCCGCTCTGTGTTACAAAGAGGTTGGGGGGTCCACAGCATGGCACCCTTGGAACCAGGTCTCCTAATGTGGCTCACTGATACTTCCAGCTATTTATTTCTTCAGGATAAATCCCAGCCTGCACCAATTATTGTGTTACCTAGAAACATCTTTATTTTCAGCACAAGCATAAGTTAAGGAATATATTAATTAATCTCTCTCACATATAGCATGGCTTATAAGTTAGGGGTGGCATTGGCTTAGTGGAAAATAAAACCAAAAATCAATGAAGTTTGAGTCCATTGACTCAGCTGGACATTAGCAGCCCAAACTCCTGCATGGCTTTTGAAAAAACTGACACATTTTTACAGCTCCAAAACATGGTGCTAACATAGCTAAACAGGCATAGAAGCTGAGTCAGGCAGCAAACAGCTGAATTGCATTCTGAGGAAGAGCAACTGCTACCATTTATATAGTGCCTTCTGATTCCATGTGGGTGACTGATGTTTGATGACTCTGGAATATGGAAGCAGTTTTTAATCATTTCAATAAATTACAATTTTGGATGGATGAACAGAGGCTGCATATGCACTCTGAAGCTCACTCAAGCACATTGAAAAGGAGAGAGTTTCAAGGTTCTAGCTGAATAGACTTAGGGGGAATGTGATTGTACAGCTCTTTACTGTTTTCTACAGTGATTTCAGATATGATGTACTGCAAAGATATTCTTCCCACAGTCCTGTTGAAATTGTTGGCTAGGACAAGACCTGAAGAAATAAGTGGCTGTGGTTCTGGTGCATCGAACAGGCAAGTCCATGCAACCAGCAGCCAGCCACTCGATTTCATGCCAAAGAGATGCACATAAGGACATTTGTCTTGCAATGCTTAACATTTACCATCTGTCTCATAACGAAGTCTGCTCTAGACTGACGATGGTATAACCGAAATGACCTCATTTTCAGGAGGACAAATTTAGGGATCTGGCATTGCAGAATCTGAAACAATGCCACAGGGTCTTTGGAGCTTCATTTTCTGACCATCCTGGTACTTGCTAGAACTATATTCCCAGGCCTATGAATATACACAGAAAGTAATTGTACACAGTTATTCCCAGTACGCAACCAGCACAAGTGGGCAGAAAAAGCCTATCAGTACTGTTGAAATGTTAAATCCTCCAGCACGTTGCTGCATCACTTACATTCAACATCTGACCTATAATCATAGTAATGAAGCATGGGCTTCCTTCGCAAGCTCAAAAAAGCTTGAGAAGTACCCAGCTTTGTAACCTGGGGGAAATTTGCTTAGGAATTTGCAGAGTTTGGCATAATGATAAAGTAAGTGGCTTTGTTGCTTTTTTTGAACTGTTCCAGGTAGCGCTAAATAAGGCTTTGAAGTTGATCTTAGGTACAGCTGACTGAAATGTCTAGAACTCTTCTCTAAGGCTTTAAAAAAAACAACTAGGCAGCTCTCAAATATTACAGAATTCCCCTGATATCTGTACCAATCAGCTTAGGCATTACACACCAGTTTCTCAAGCAGCATGTTACGATTCTGAACAGGAAAAGTAGTCTGTTTTGTCAGAAGCATGGACACATCGCTGTGGCTTTTGAAATAGGCTAATTTGGAAATGCACATGAATTATAGAGTGCCCTTGAGAGAATAAGTAACTTGGGAAACTGATGTCACTGGCATGTGACATGGGCCACCATGACACTATCAACAGGACATGGTCTCTGCAATAGTGGGAAGAGCCGTTGTTGTATTTCCAGAAAGAAACTTAAACAACTATTTTTGTCAGCACTGAAGCATGTTTTGTTATTCCTTTGCCAAGAACAAATCTTACTCATTAGGACTGCTCACAGCACTGGGGATAGATACTTAAGAGATTCAGTTTACTGGCTAGTAGCATATACATTTTAGCAAGGTATAAATAAGAAAAAAATAGCTATGAGTCCTAACTCTCTCTGTTTTATCTTCTTTTATGTTAAATAGATTTGAGAAGCAGGTATGTCCACAAGCAGGACAACACAGCATGCTGGCATTGTTGCAGATAGGAGACCACGTTGGTGGAATGCCACACAGGCACAGCATGGCAGAAACACACGGGAGCTAGCACAGAAGAAAACACATGACTTTTCTGGCAGAAAATGTGAGGCTATACCCCTGGGTTTATTAAACCATACCGAACAGAAAATGGTTTAGAGAGCTTTTTCATACTTTTTCTTGAAAGCTGGCTTGAACCATTGAAAATATTGGAACCATATGTTTGCTGGGGCCACCAAGCCCACCTGAGTAGGGGGATGTAATGAAGCTGCTTAAGAAACATCAAGCATAAGGCCAAAACTAACTCTGAGGAATTTAAGATTCTGACCCAAATGGTTCAGAAAGCACAGAGCCTACCCTTCCGGAAAAAGAATAAAAATTACCTATTTCCTTTAGGTCAACAGAAAGATACAGAGCTAAACGTTCTCTGTTTCACTAAGCAGGAAGAAAAAGTTGTTTAGGGGACTTGCTTACACTTCCTGGGAGCACTATTCCAGAAAGTTTTTGGAGAAAGGTATTTGTGGCATAAATTGATTTTAGGACACAATAAGCAGAACAGAGACTATTTCTAGCTGATCGCATGATGGTTTCTATAAAATGATGACAGGTCATGCAAAGGTGCATCAATATCAAAAAATTGAGAGCGTGCTTGGGGTGATCTCCCTGATAACTTTTCTATTATCTCTCTCCTAGTGATGCATATTCAATACATTTTGAGGCCTGCTCCTGAGCCAAACCTTTCCTGCTATGCCTCAGCCTAATCAATTGTATAGAAGTAACCCAGCAATTTTCACAAGGGAGGAAAAGACTAAATTAATTACAGTTTTATGCCCATTTATATATAGACTGATAGGAAAGTGAGAAGGAAATCACTAAATAACTGAACACTGAAGAGCTATTATGTGATGGACCTTGTAGATTACATACAACAAGCAATGTTTAGCGAAGAGTACTACTTTGCAAATACGTATAAACCTAATTTTAAAAACATGCAACCAGTTGCAATGAGCTTGTTATATGTTTACAAGATTACCGCTTACATTCTTTAAAATATGCAGTTCCGACTGCAAGTATTTTTCATAGATAAATTTGCAGTTTTACAGACTATTTTAGGGTCAAGCATGACATGACCCAGTAGATATATATGTTTAATATGAGCCTTCAGCACAGTTTTTAATAAATAAGCATGAATGCTCGTTATTCAAAATTAAATTCTCAAACTTGTCAGTTTATTAGAATGCTAACATGCACAATCACTTTAGATTAACAGATCAAGTTAATCACCATTGAAGAATAAAAACTCAGGTGAAGTTACAATCACTTGAAATATGGGCTGATACAGGGAAGCGGTCATACTTCCCTGATGTACAGAAGATGGTGGGACACAAACGCTCAACATAATTTAGCATCATATTATTCTCTCGTAGTGTTATCCTTC
Organism: Mesitornis unicolor; assembly: GCF_000695765.1. Classification (NCBI taxonomy): domain Eukaryota; kingdom Metazoa; phylum Chordata; class Aves; order Mesitornithiformes; family Mesitornithidae; genus Mesitornis; species Mesitornis unicolor. Next base: position 46,156 of record NW_010182023.1, read on the forward strand.
AGTTAAAAGTCATTAAAATCAACACATTATTAAGAGTATATAAACATATACTCTAGTTTAAAAACAAACTTCTTTATCTAACAACAGCATGTAGGCTTTTTGCAAAAATGCTGCACAACCATAAAAAACCAAAAGCTTACAATTAGATACCGAGAGATAGCACAGAAAAAAAATGGGGATTCATTATGATATTCTGAGGTGTGTATTATAACATTATTGTGAAGCCCCAAAAGCATCTATAAGAAAGCTTCCCAAGAATCCTAACTTACATTTTTCCCTTATCTGCCAGTCCTACAAATTCAACCTGAAATGTGTCAAGCTATGTTCTTCTAAGTTCACATGACATCACTAGTAATAAAACTTGTGTAATGAGAATTTCACAGTTCTGAGGATGAATAAATGATAGAATATAGCATACTCTAACTGCTAAGTTAGATCCACAGAAATAACAGAATTGTTCGAACGAAAATAAGCTATTAAGGAACTGAGCATAAACCAAGAACACACATTCTGAGGATAAAGAATGTGGCATTCCTTATGTGCACTTCCAAAAAAACAAGAACAAAAATGTGCTATTTGTTGTCAAGGTTGTGTTGTTTGAATCCAAGTTATAAAATTTTACAAAGTTAGACGTGAGAGCCAGCACTTGAGCTGGAAAGATAAAACTTCAAAGACTATTTCTTGCAGTTCTAACCTCAGCACTCCAAAGTCAAAATAAACACTGATAAAAATCATGCAAATATGGCCTGGTCAGCAATACTTGCCCTGTCTGCAAGCTATGTGGTTTAGACACTTTAAAGTCATGAGCCCTATTAAAACGCTCAGATTTTTACTTTTTTTCCCCTTCCAGATCAATGTCTGTCACTAGACAGGCACAGTCTTAATTAAAACTACAGAAGGAAGCTGAGAAGTAGTAAAATACTGTCTTCACAAATCTGAATTTAGTTTGTTGGCAGAACTCTAACACAATACATTATTTATGAACTGCATGCACTTACATGTATGCATATTTTATAGATTTAATATAATGGATCCAATCACTTGGAGGAATTGCAAGAGCTCAGATTAAAGCAAGATGTCACATATCATATTCGATATAAAGCCAAAATTTAATGAGACAAGTAAAGGTCAGAGCAGCACACTGCAGTTTCAATTTGATACCCTCACTCTCCTCCCTGTTCTTAAGCATGCATCGTAACTTCAATCTTAAACACAAAGCAAAACTAAAAGTTGGTATAAAAAGAATAGACCCAATGCTAAGAACGCTAAAGCAAACAGGAAAGTTAAACTTTAGTTTCTATTCCAGATACAAAATGATTGCAATTCAGTTGATCATCTGAAATCCTCATTTTTCAAAGTACTGTCATGCAATTTTCTGTGATTAACACCTGACTAATTACAGCCTGATCTACCAGTTTGAAGTTACTAACACTCCTGCTGGTGGGTCAAGGAAACAAAAAAAGCTCAACAACTGTGTCTAATAGTAACATAGCACCTCAAGAGGTGCACTACCTGCACTTCTACTGATAATCTGGACACAACTGCTTTCTGTATTGTACTGCACTTGAGGAAAGCCCTCTATCATGATTCACCTTACCCTTGCCCCATTCTTTATGGTCTGTCTCTATTTTTCTACTTAGTACTGAAGTCTTAAATGAAAATATATTCATTTCAAAACGACTTTTCCTTAAGGCCTTAAAAGTACTCAATCTGCTTTGGTTAGCCATCTTTCTCTTCCAGGTGAAGAAATTTACACTCAAGAAAGATAAGAGCAGACAAGGAAAAGCAGACTGGTAAGGAAGAAACAAGGATAGGACAGCGAGGGACACAGAATCAGAGCAACACTGGGATTTCTGTACTGGTTTTCTCTTTCCAGATTACTTACTTCCTATTCTCTCAGTTTTTCCCTCACATGCTTTTCTATCTCCACTTTCTTCACTCTTCTGTCATTAATTCTCTCCTAGTATGAATTAGTATTTCCCAGACATAATTTGCTGTTAATTTGAACTCATTAAAGAATGACTAAACTGTAATCTCATTTATTTTATCTTTTCCATTTTTATGCCTGTTACTTTTATTTCTGGAATACATCAATCACTTCCCTCCCTCCCCTCATTCATAACATGACTTAGGTCAAGCCAAAATAATTTGACTTCCTCCTTATTTTCAAGACCCATATATGTTAAAACAACTTTAACATCCCAGAGAACTGGAACGTAAGCATCCTATGTCACTGGCTTCAGTACTGCTCTTCATCATTTTTGTATTACTCTTGGTACTCCCTTTCACCATTTTCAGGTATTTTTAAAAAATATTATTGTACTTATAAAAACATTTATACAATACATTTCTAAAATTAGGTGTGTTGTATTTCCAGGTTTCTGCCCCTTCATAATTTATCTACCATCCTCTCAATTTTTAATCCAACAGTTTTCTGTATTTCTTTGGCAACAGAATAATTTTTCTTTTGCTTCCTTCCTTCCCTTCGATAGAGCTTTCCCTCTAATCTATTTTTTGACTCTGCTTCCGCACTTCATTTTGCAAAAAAATTGTCTTTTCCATTGTACATTAGAAGCATTTATTAAAAAAAAACAAAACAGAAATAAAGAAAAAAAATCCTTTCTGTTGTCCCTGATGTGACCCTGCTGACATACCCTGTCCACATATTTCCCCTGCTTTGGGCAGTCAACATGCAGCTTTTTGATTCTTACAATGCTCTCCAACCACCGCTCACGCCTGCAGCGTGCCACACACCGTAATTCTGCTCTGCTGCAAGACAGTATTTAAAAGATACCAACATTCCCTTTAGTACCTTACCTGCCAAATTCTTCCTTCAAAGCCACACTTTAGATCTTTCCTTTCTGCTAACATGCTAAGAAAATGAAAAAACCTAATTCTATTCTTCACAGCTTGACTGCTAATTCTGGTTAATTCTTTGCAAACTTCTAAAAATCTTCATTTCCATCATAGTTGATGCTGCTTTAAATTTTAGTCCAAAACCCCATGATTAAAGCTTCATTTTCTTCCCAGTCTTCTTCATAATTCAGAGCTTCTTCCAATTGCCTCTTTCTGCGATTACCATCTCAAACTTCTCACACATGATAAATACAGGATTTCTAAGAGTTTTCAAAATTCCCCCCTCCCTCTTTTTTTTTTTTTTTTTTTAAACAAGTTGGCTTATGCTTTTCAGGAACAGAGATACTGTCTTTCTTGAGTAGATCTCCCTATATCCACATATACGAATGAAAGACAAAATACATGAGCACGTATAACAGAAGCAATGAGCACCATACACCATGTAAGCAAGCACACGACAGTTTCAGTTTTCCTTTTTAAACACTGTATACTGTAGGTTTCCCCACCCGCTGTGCCTTTGGGTATTTTTGCTTTAACATAGTGTTGCTTTTCTGACCCTTAAAGCAGCAGACTATTTGAAACAAACGTTTCAATGACCCTATTTATGAGTTGCTCCTTCAATTTTTTTTTTATCCCAATCATTTTATTAGTTGCTCTCCAATTTTCCTACTACACTCCTTAATAATATACTCTTCCCACGCAGAAGTGAACTTCTAAGAAAGCAGCTGCCAGACTTCAGAGGCCATTTATTCATTTCCAGCGCTTCTACTTGGACAGTTGTATTCCATTGCAGTCAGGCTTCCAAGGATGCTTTTCTTCAACATGCTATTATTTCTCACCAGCTTTTAAGCAGTTGAAACAAAGGTTTTAGTTTATATTTCTCACTTTTTAGCATACTTTCTGAAGCTCTTCCCATAAAGTAACTCAAGTTGAGAAGTTGAGACCTGTATTCTTAAGGTTTCTTCCTCACATGTCTTCTCGCAGAGAATCCACATCCACTTGAGTGGGACTACCTCAGAGCTCTGAACTTATTTATTGGTCCTTTACTTCTCAACTACCAGTCAAGGCTTCCTGGATCAGTCTTTGCTTTCTTCTGTTACTTTTAACAAAAATATATCTATCTAAGATACTCAAATCTAAGATTACTTACACACTTATTCTTCCAATATGCCAATGAATATTGCTGCAAAAACTCTTCCAGAATTTCTAGTTTAATTTTTAGTTTACATTTAAACTATTTTCTCTACCCTCACATTTTTTCTTCTGCTAAAGCTTACAGAATAACAGCTTCTTTCAAGATTTCCAGAATTCTCTTTTCCCTCTCTCTCACCCTCCCATCCCTCTTTTTAAAGCCTCTTAGTGAGGTTATGTTATTCATGCACAACTGTTTGAAGTTTCGATCTTACTTGAAACAAAAACTAGGAGATGACAACCCTTCTGGAGACAAATACAATTCCAGATGGCAACTGGAGCTGAATGAGGCTCTCAACTCAGAGCCAAGGTAAAGGAAAAAGTTTCACTGACAAAACCCAACCAGTACAAGAAAGAAGCATTGGCATAGAAACCCCTGCATTTCATTGACTTAAATTTCATCTTTTCCGCTGACTCTGTATAGGTTCTGTGTACTTCATAGTATTATTACTGAACAACACCTGGGCTGACAGATTAAGAAGCAGTTAAGTATGAGACATGGTTGACTAATAAATTAGCTGATGTCAAAGAGGTCACTTCCAGGAGAGATGGAAATAAAATCCCAGGCTCTTCAAACACTTCGAAGTTTAGAAACTCTGAGTCTACCATACGCATTTGTTTCTAAATCTCCTTGATCTAGATGTAGGAATGGAAGCAGAATTTAATGCCTCTGAAGTAATAAACAGTTTCAGAACTCCAACCAAAAAGTTGACCTCTGATCAGCTGTTATGGAAGAGGTCAACAGCATTCCACCTCTACTTCATCCCCTCAGGTCGAGCAACAGCCATACTGACACCAAATGAACTCAGCAACTTGAGGTCTCCTGAAGGAGAGGTTTTTTTAAAGTATCAGAAGCAAAAAATTGGCCTGACCACATAGTAAAACAAACAAAACCAACAAAAACCAAAATCCAACACCCACCAAACCAAAACCCAAAACAGCTCTGAAAGTTATCTGTATGTAAAAAACCAACCATTTCAGAATTATAATGCTACATACAATAAAACACATGCAACTTAGATTTCTCTCTATTGTGAAATATTTTTATCACAAATATTTTAAAGATATCTGAGGTTTCAGAGAATAAAAATCTTAGTAAAGAAGCAGCAACTATTTTGTGCAAAGGAACAGTGATTATTATTATTATAATGATTTTTCCCCTTTTGGGAAAGGTTTGCAGGGGCAACCTTTGTTAAATTATAACTTAATGTCTTCCAAATGTGCATTTAATGCTATCTGGCAGTAAGTTTTAATTATATAGGAAGTCTGGAAGTTAATAAGCCAGGATCATTAACAAAAAGGTTATAAATACAGTTTGCATATTTTTATTTATAGGATTTGTATGTCTATCACATTCTAAAAATACACACAGAGGTATATGCTTAAGAGTATTGTGACAAGAGGTATATTTTAGTTATAGGATACAGTATACATGAAACCAAATTAATCATTACTGTTTATAATCATAACCATAGCCAAAAAAACCTATCCTTGTATAAAAAAGTTCTGCTTTTTAATCTTTTAAGGACAAACTCGCAAGTTCTTACAGGATAAATGTGGTTAGTATCACAGAATGAGGCAGGCTAGAGAGGCCCTCTGCAAGTCTCTAGTCCAATCCACCACTCAAAGCAGGGCCAGCCTCAAATTTAGATCAGTTTGCCCAAGAACACATCCTGGTAAGTTATTAAAATCTCCAAGCACAGAGATTCAACAACTTCTCTCTTTATCCATTTTAATTGTGACTTATTCCTAACTACAGCTAGGGACCTTGTCCTTGCCTCTTATCCTTTCGTCATACACCTGTGACGAGAGCCTGTCTCAATCTTCCTTAAAAATCCTCCTTTCCACTCTTAGGGACGTTGTAGTTGTAACTTCAACCTTAGCAAAAAGTGTGTGCAAAGAACAAAGAGCACAACTTCAAAATAAGTCATGTGAAAAAAATATACAAGCAGTCTGAGCAACAGGAACACAAGCACTCCCCCGTAGTGATCATGATGAACACGGACAATACAGAGCATCAAGTTGATTCAAATTCAACACTTCAAGTTATCAATAATTCTTTTTTAAGGAAGAACAAACCTGGGCCACTTTAACGGAATTTTGAGTGGAACCACCAGCATGATATTCTACTTTGAACTTTTTCACAAGTTCTTCAAATCTGTTAAAAACATAAAAAAGGTGGAGAAGAAGTTAAACTCTACAATTTTTGTTTACTTTCAAAAGAAGACAAAGGTTACAAGCAGATGACATCACATTATTTGAAAACAAGAACATCAGATACGTTAGCTGTTACATGTGGTGCAAGCTGGAGACATCTATTCCGATTTTGTCCAAATTACAAAGCGAAGTGTGACACCAACTTGAATCTTTCACCTTAAAGTTGCAAGAGTAAACAACTGAAAAAATAACCATTATGTGAAGCATAAACTTGATTGCAGTGAACTGTTAGATTGATAAAATATATGCTTAAAGAAAAAATACATAAATGAAGACTTTCAGATACTTATTGCACCTCACCAAAGCCAGAAACAGAATGTAAAATTAAGTGAGAATATTGAGGAAATCTGGTGCCTATTTCAAAATTAACTTGACCCAAGCAACTGTGCTATGTTTCAACTTTTCACATGAAATAGTACACTTTGACAGGTGAAGCACTTTTATGAACAAATCTACTAGTATGTGAGAAAATCTGATAACAGAAAAGCCAAGTGTCTCCAGATAAGCTTTCAAATCCTACTACTATGAAAACACAGCATTCTCTCTCTGGTAACATTCAGTAGTATATTATTAGGCTTGAACATTAAAACAAATATTTAAAAACTTTTAACGGCAATATCCCTCATGTTTCAGCTCAAACTTTAGGGTTAAGAGGCAGTAAAATTCTAAGACACTCTCTTATCTAGGGTACCTTTCGCCTCTCTGATCACAGCACACCACAGCACCAGCCTTCTCTCTGGTCACAGCATGTAGAAAAGGGCAGAAGTGTCAAAGAAAAGGAAACCAGAGCAAGCGCCTTGTGGATACTGCAGGGAGGCTGTACACAATTACTGCATCATGTCTCTAAGTTGTAAGCACATTTCAGAAGTGAGTGGACTAAAGAGCAGTATTAAACAACCTCAGAAAACAGACTCGGAAGGAAATGCTTCTCCATGCAAGTTAAAATGTTTACTGTAAATTCTGTTTGCACATTGGAGGTTCAAAACAATCTCAAGGTCAACCCTAATTAATAGCAGAGATTCGCCCCTAAAGTCTATTAACTTTAGATGTTTACCTCTAACAAATGAAGCTTGCACAGTTAGATGCATTTCAATGTATTGTATTGTATGCACCTTTAGCATTTTAAAACAGCGACACATCTTTATTTTAGAATGAAAAGTGAATGCTTTGTGCTAACACTACCTTTCCTCTTGCCCTCACTATCACAATCTCCTTAGAGCATGTAAACAATGGCCTTGGGCATAGATTTGTCAAATAATGACTTTTAAACAAAAAAGATTTTGATTTTCAATGCCATGTTACTAATAAGAGGATTTTATTTCTACAGTACTTTCCATTTAAAATGTTGAACTAATGAGCTACTCACCCTAGCAAACTACTGATGGGCAGACAATTAGAAAGATCCAAGAACTAAATTACTACATATGCTTTTCACAGTTACCCACACTACCAATTATCCACCAATTCTACATCAAGCAATTGAAACCTCGAATGATAGCAAGTAGCTGAGAGTGGGGAAGAAATAAAAAAAATCAACAGGTCACCTAACAATTGCTTTTCAAGCCAAGACACACAAACCATCATGAACCAATTAACTATTTTGGCAATATTTTTTCTTTCATTTAGTTGACATTTTACCTTTTCAGTCAATTTGAGTGTGTACTGCCCAAATCACATGGTTATTTTTGTAAACTTGTACATCTACAAGCATGCCAATTTACCTGAAGACACCTAATGTTTCTGCATCTGTATTATTTAATGGCATGTTGAACTTTCTCAACTTAGTACGCTGAAGTTGATCATCCACGTTAGCAGCTCTAAACCTAGATGAGTAAGTGTTCAAATACTTATTTTGCAGTTTGAATGAATAAAATAGGTGGTACCTGAATTTGGCAAAAAAATTGGCAACAGCCTTAAAATTCTGTCTGTATTACGGAGATTTCAAGGTGACAGCTATGTAACCTAAGAAATAGTCTGAAAAAACTATTTCGTAGTTACTTACTAGACTAAGACAAACAATGGTGATTGTCTTTCACTATTTCAGATTGAACATTAAAAGACCTAACTTCTTTTCTTCAAATTAAGATAGTAAACTCAACGCCTCTGAAGACCTGTTATATGAAACAGAAAACCAGTTCATACAAATGCAAGAAAAGGAAACTTTGTTGGTCATTTTCCATGACACATCAACAGTACGATATAAATAGTATTTTTATAATCCACAAGAGCCTGATAACCAAGTTGTATCAAGAATGACCTCAAAATTAAGAACGCCAATAGCTTTTCATCTTAAAAAAAGCAGTGAGATGGACATTTTTCAGGATGTCAGCATACGGCACAGGCAGCGTGGGAACACTGACTTTGTCACTGTCTGCTGTACGTCTGACCTGCGAAGAAAAGACTCTGTGATTCCAGCATGACTTAAACATGGTATTTGCTTTTATAAAACTCTCCATTTTAAGGAAGGAAGTTCAACTGTAGAAACTGCTCTGTGGCCTGGGAATGCTAAACAGAGCTTCTGTGTGTACTTCAGGACTAAGCTGTTATCACACTTACGATAATTCAAGAAAATTAGAACCTTATGAGGAAGACTGAATAATATTTTTGTTTCACGTTGTGCAATTTTTGGTCTTTCTGAATATTTCTTAAGGCTGTGCTATATCTGAGAACTGTGACCCTTCTCCTGACCTAGCAACATACCATTACCTTAAATAAGAGAATAATAAATCCCACAATCAGCACCACATAGAGGGGCCCCTATTTTTGGTACCATGAATTTGTTCACCACATTACAGGGTATTTGAACAAGAACAAGTTTGCATTTGCAGCAGCATGTGTTTTTAGCTGTGATACTGATCACCAACTCCAGCACTGACCAAAGAGGATATGTTAATGTTTTGGTCAATTATACCAAATGCAACAGCACTTCCGTCAGTTGCGCTTTTTTTTTTTATTTCCCTCTTTAAAACAGGATTGACTTGATAGTGAAAGGTGAGCCTTCTCATTTTGACAGAAATAATGGCTATTTTTAAAAATTATAAGAAGGTTAAGAAGAAGCTACTTTCTAGAACAATACAAACAAGAATAGATTTTTTTAGGCTTCAAAACAAAACAAAACAAAACACACCTCCTTACATTACAAGAGGCGGAGGTTTATTTTTCAAAGGCACAGACCCTTCTTACATATGCCATACCATTACCTCCAACTGGAGACAGCTGTTAGAATTTCCCCTCAGTAATTATCACAGCTGACAATTTCACCACCCTGTTTGTCACTCAAACAATTTATAACCTGAGCATCACTATTCATCCTCAGTGTCCTCTTACCAAACTAAGTGTAAACCTTACACTATTCTTTCTCATAGCACCTCTTACGAAGCACAATTTCCTGTATTATACAGATAAATGCACTCATTATCTAATCCCTTTAGACAGCTGCAAAGCTTATTTGTATTGGCTATTCCTCTGACCAGCTTCCCTCTCTCTGCACCCCTCTTCTAGCCCCTTCTCAGTCATTTCAAGCAGAAGCCACTTCTCTGCATTTCCAAGGCCCTGGGAAGCGTTATGGCACTGAACGTACCACCCTTCAGTGCATTCAGATTCACAACAGCTTCCAGGCACCAAGCAGTCAACAAAAACACCTTTTCTCTCACTAACCCAGTGTCATCCAGTGCCCTACAATTTTCAATGAATATTAGTAAATCCATTTCAAATCTTCCTTTTGACTATCTTTCACCAGAATGTCTACAAAAAAGAGTCATCAGCAAGGCTGTGTGATTTCCCGAGGCTATTCTCCAGCCTAATGACAGCTAATCCTCTCCTGGATCAATACCCATCTCCCGTAACTTGTGTTATACACAACATCTGAGGCTTTTTTGAGCTGGGACTATCTTCCTGTTCTATGTTACACGTAACAAATACAGCCATGTTTGGCTCCCCATTGTTTCAAAACCAAACTGTCAACAAAAATAAGCACATAAAACACTGCCCCCAGCTGAAGGCAGACAACATAAGGCAATGGAGCTGCAGTAAGGAAAATTAAAGCAACTGAAGTAACACTGTTAAATTTTTGGTCACAACTTATATTAGACTACAGAGACACTTTTTTTGAAGAGTAAAATGGCCATAGAATATCAACATTTAACTGTCTTGTATAGAGAGAGCACCAGGAAAAAAGACTTCTGATGCATATGTCAAAGCTACTCATCTGCAAGAAGTAAAGAAAAGTAATCTCTTGTGTTTCAGCAGGGTGTGTTGCCCTGGATATCTTTTGATATATCTGCTTATTACTTAAGATACACTCAATAGTATACATCAGCAGGGAGCTACACTCGTAAAAAAATCAGCTGCCAAAAACAGCTAGAGAAGAGAGAAAAATAGTTTTTGCCCCTTTTGCTTTTGTATGCTAGATAATGACAGCATGAATGTAAGACAAAAATCTGGTTATTTTGTATAATAATAATAATACTACAATATTTCCAGTGGACTGGACATTTTTGTTTGATGCTATAAAAACCTTGAAAATGGAAACCTCTTAAATAATCAATGAAAAGCTGCAAGTTGCACATAAGTCTGTAACTTCTTTTGCTTCGGAATAAGTCAAAGCTGAGGAAACAGCTTTTGTTGATCCCTCCAGAAAGGAACACAGACTAGGATTTGGTACGTTTTCAAGCTATTGGATAAATTTTAATTAGATGTTAACTAAAACTCCTAATTAATGGCGATTCCAACACCTTTCCCAGATATGTATTTTTAGTTGCAAGATGTAGTCATAGTAAGGCCTGGCAATAGCTTAAATGTTCAGCTGGGAGAAGAACCAGACTAATACAGCGACAGTTAGATGTTTGGTCCTTTTAATTGCATTTTTAAAAATCTACTTAAATCTTCAAATTAAGTAGCCTGTGTCAGAATGTCTAGAAAAATCACTCCATAAATTAAAGAAAAAAACTGTGCAAGAATGAGCATCATACATACAACCCGTGTTTAATAATACAGCTCAGTAAAGCTACAAAAAAGTACCAAATATTATTTCCATTTTTAAGAAAACCCTCAAGGACTAAATCACCACTAACAACTAAATAATGCCAAATCTGCACCCTGACTGTTTTGCGGGGCATGGCAGCAGTAGTTCCGCGTACATCTGGACAAGGCTGTCGTCTGTCACATTCTCAGTTTCATCACAGCCTGGCCCAATGCCAGAATGATGCAGGCAGCCACACTGCCAGGCAGATGGGGCACATCTTGGAGAAACGCAACCTTCCCCGGTCAATGCTGGCAGGGAAGCTGAAGCCCTCTTCATTTGATTGCAAGTAAAACCTAATTCAGATTTAAGGAAAAGGTCTAGTCTCAAGATTCAAACATTATAATTAAACCACAAAGTATTATTCTCAAACAGAAGTAAAAAGGAGAATACTTCAGGACAAATGCTGCAGGTAAAAAAATAGTATTTTTAACACTAAAGAGTGCACTTAATTTCTCAAAATTACACAACTCAGTGTTTAAAGTTCAAATCCTACAAAGGATAGTTTTATATATATATATATATGAATGAAATACTTTATCCCTAGTCTTTGACATATAATCAATTAAGACTGAGATGCAGATATGATCGGCTGTTCTTAAAACTAGACGAAAACGTACCTCACTTCTAAAAGGCAATAATCACAGTTACATGAGAAAACTGCACAACAGCTGCTTGGCAATGACTGACTTTACCCAGAGCTAGTTGTTCTCCTTATTAGTTTGGCACAGAATTAAAGAGCTTGGAAATGGGTAGAGGAGTAGAGGGGAAAAATGAAAAATGCTAAAAAGGAAGTGTTGGAGACAGGTTAGCACCCTGGACATGCAACACAGCGGAAAGCTAATTGTGTTAGGAATATGATTGCTACAATTCAATATAGCAGATTATCATATTTTTCTCCTTTATTTCCTAAAGTTCAGAAAACAGTGACTCTTCATGAAAGTATTTACTGCTGCAAACTAGAATTGCACAAAGTATTTTCCTAATCACCTCATCCAAACAAACAGCAAATGAAAAACCCCAGTAATTCCAACCAGGTTAGGATTATGAATACCAAATGTTAATATATGAAAGAAGAAAAAAAAATGCATAGGCAAATTGCAAGATTCATAGCTTTGAAATATTTTACCACAAATGTTAGTGAGGCTGAAAAAAAAATGCACTTAAATGTCAGTTTGATAAAAGCCAAAAGAACATTTTCCACATGTGTTTGCATTTAGGCATATTGAAACAAGATGGAAAAAGTAACAGTCATTCAAATGTAAGGTTAAAACATCAGCTCTTAAGGATCATGATTTAAAGATATTTCTCAAAGTATTTTTTTTTTTCTCCTCAGCAAAGAGTCAGGCAAATTTATGCGCGTGTTCTTGAAAAGCTCCCCTTATTCCAGATTATCTGGATATCTTCCTCCTCTACATTATCTCAAAAATGTGCATGATTACACTCAGAAGCATCGGTCACCACAAGACAAGCTATGCAGTCGGTATTTTGCAATGCTGTAGGAAAACAAAAATCCACTAGAGTATTAAAATATTATATTTCTGATTCTGTCGCTGAACACTACAAATACATACACACATTATATATACACATAGAGTACCCTCAGAAACCGTAAAATATTATATATGATTACTACAGTACAAGTCAAGATGAGTAAAATTTTTCTCCCTCTCTGAAATTTCTAGTCAAAACATTTTAAAAGGTTTTATCTGAGGACAGATAAACAGAAATACTGTTAGCAAATGTCTGTTAGCTCAGTAATTCACTACAAGTTTATGCTTCCCCCTCCCTCTCTGCTGCCTCTTTGGAAGAAGATCTCCCAAATGAACAGCCAAGACTCAAAAATTTTGCAGATACATCTAGAGATTTTCACCACAGTATTTGTTGCAAAACATCGTAGCCAGAAATAGCTCCCTGCCCTTATGCATAGCCAATAAGGGTCAAAAGACATTGCAGGCAGAGAAAAATATGTAGCATTCACCTCCTTCTTCCTTGGATGCGCCAAAATATGTTCTTAAGCAGTAAGGAACAAGGTCATTTCCTTTGTTATTTCTCAGCAGTATTACAAAAACACTTACACTTGCTCCTGATGTTCCCACTATACATTTGGCATCTTGTATACAAGAATACTACTTCCAAAAAGCCTGTCATTTTCTGTTTGCTTTTCCTAAGTAGTACGGGAAGAACACACGCTTTCTGAGACCTACCAGTAAATTCTTCATGTCCAGATTTCCTTGCTAACTAACCAATGGAAGGGCAAGCAGTTTTTCATATTAGAAATTAGCATACTTCTTAATCCTTTTAACATCAATAACTTCACCTGTCCCGCAAGAAAAATGCAGGAAAACAAGTAACACTGACTAGTTTTGAAAATAAGACTAGATCTACAAAATTAAAAGCAGATTAGAGCTCATAATCTTAATCATGCAACAATCATATGAGACTGCAATAGATGCTTCCCACTTGGCACAGTGGAGACCAGGTGTTAACTGTCAATAAACCTTTAGTGAATGCTAATTGCAACTGCTGTTTCACAAGCATCAACTTACTCCAGCTCACATCAAAGTGAAAATTTGTCTAACTTAACAGAATATTTGCCAAGAATATTTTAATATTTAAAGTATTCAGTCACCCAGAGATCCTAGACCTTATTTTTGCTACAATTTAGATTACCTAACGCTGTAGTGCAATTATATTAAGCTGTTTGTAAAAAGCTGACAAAAAAAAAAGACATATGCACACTCCCACCTGAGAGTAATATTTTACTACAGTAACTTTACAATTTGTACTTTTATCTATAAATATATCAAAACAGTAAAAACAGGAAAAAATAAGTTAACCAAGTTGCAAAGTTCAGGCTCCAATTCAGAGTCAATAAAATATCAAAGTTTTGCAGATAGAGCTGTTCCAAACCCAAACTGTAAACTAATTGTTTCCATATATTCCTCAGTTTAAGAAGCGTTTTATCTGAGTAATTATCTCTATATCTCTAACACAAAGTCCAAAACAATGGTGACAGTTGTTAACCACAATCTAAGTAAGTTTTTTGTCCTCTACAATAACAGAAATGGTTCATGTCAATCCAACTACACTGCTAAAACATCTATTTTTCTTCACCCTTTGTGCTATCTTAAATTATTTTTAATCAGTAACAAGTCAGTAAATTTACACTAAGAAAACATTTAAAATACATCAAGATATCTAAGTAGACCAAGACGACAGTACACATCCAGTCTAAACTCCTATTAACACGCAGTGAACTATAATAATTTTCCCCATGAAAAAAAGTGCAGAAAACACCACTTTGAGCACAACCAACAGTAAATACCAAATAACATTTCTATTTTACTTCTCTCTGTTTCTCAATGCAGCTTTCTCTTGAATATCCCTTAAGACAGTCACCTACTGATAGTGGGCAACCACATGAATTTCTGTAGCTCAAAGCCACAGGCAATATTTACTACCGCAAGCACACACACGTGCTCCCAAATAGATTTCCTTTTGGTAAGTACATAATTACATGTCCACATCTTCATTTTCATTAGGTGGCACTGGAAGCTACAAAAACCTGTCTCTCCTACAAGCAGGAGTAATTAAGGCAGTGAGATGACATCCAAGGACAGGATACACAGAGTAGACTCCTCCCTGGGAAGATGCATGAACTGCCTACTAGGGAGGCAGTTATGGGGCAGTCTAGAGTCAGTGTAGTGTACTCGAACCAGCCATAAACAAGCGAGACCAAGATTTGGAGGTAGTCTGGCCACAGCAGCCTGACGTTTAGGAAAAGTCCTTTCTGCTAAAACACAGGGTGAGTTTTCCCATGCAAACTTTCATACTACTGCAGTCAACTTTAAGTTACATTTATTTGGATACTTAAACCAGCTTATTTATAGGTTTCTCAAGTGTTTTGATCAGAACTCGACTGTCTGCAGTGTAGTTATATGCCAAATTTCTAAAAAGTAAAATATTAATCTTCACTAACCTAGTCTAAGCCTTGCGGGTTATTTAAGAGCAGCACACACTGATAATTACACACAGGGTTATTAAACTTGATTGGTTTAAAGCATTTTGTACAGTGATCACAACAATATGAGAAGATGGGTTAAAACAGTATAGGTTGAAGGGTCCATAAGTGCTAATAATGCAAAAATATTTCTCTGAATAAGGTAAGACAAAATGCTCTCTTTTAACTCAGTATTCCTTTGATAATTGAAACAAGCAAACCCAAATGACTAAATATTCAATGGAGAATAAGAATTATTAGCTATAAATGAAACATTCTCTCGCCACCAAAACAGAAAGGCTTCTTCAGACCTGCTATACACTTTACAAGAGGAAGATGTGTAAGAAAAGAAGGCAAATACATCACTTGTAAGTGGCATTAGAAGTACACCAAAGGTGACAAAAAGACTTGACACTGATGCTATTGTCTAAAGAATTTCCTTTCTAGAAAAGGGTTTGGGGGTCTTTTCCCTCGTCTTTCATACAGTTCTCTCTAATTCTTTGCACAGGCTGTCTTTTTGTTGGTTTTGTTTGCTTGTTTGTTTTATAAATGAATCATTTGCACTACCACATTCTGGAATTCCAGTAATAGGAAAAATGAGCAACCAGATTAACAACTTTGATTAATTACTCTTACATTAAGTTTTTTACTTGAGTGGTGATATTTTCAGCTGCAAAAACAAAGCCTACTGTGTTGTATAGCCACTAAACCTTCGAACATTCAGGGAAGAGGTCAAAGGAGAGACTAAGAATTGCACACAGAAAGGAAAAAAATAATATTTAAAATATATTCTTCGGTATGGACCAAAACAAATATGCTGGATAATCCTTAAAAATAAAACAGTGAATGTTGATGAATCTGGGGTTCTCTCAAGGATGCAAACCTTATACAGGGCTTACTTAGTTAGGAATTTTTCCAGAAGATTCCGAGAACAAGATAACATATTCAGATTTCAGGAAGTAAATAATGTACTGAATTAGGAAGCAACTATGTATTCTTCCTATCTGTAAAACGTGACTGTCTTCAATTAACCTTCTTTCTTGAAAGTGTTTCACTATTATACCATTACTAGGCCCTTCATCGGTCTTCCAGTTTGAGATTTTTATATATGTCATAACACAATAATAATGAGTGCATGCTTATTCTTACAGGGAGATGATAAGTCTCCATTTCAACATATTTTCGAGTTGAAGGTTTAGTTACTTGACAGAATATCTCCTGCAGAGATTAGCCTACTATTATTTGCTACAGACCCTCTCTGAAAGCAAGAAGCCCATTTGCTCCAGATGACTCATTAACAAGCACGACAGAATGAAGTGTTCCAGCCTGAAATGCCAACAGCTAAAAATAACTCATCCCACAGCCTGTGACAATTCAGTCCACCTCTTCACTCCATAGGCACAGTCTCAGAGGGTCACCTTTCGGAGAAAAAAATTAGCGTATACAATGAAGGGAGGGAGAGAACACAAACACCCAAAAATCACAAGTTACAGAAAATCTGCAAGGGAATAGTACTGCATAAATAATTCCGAAAAGCAACACTCCAAGCAGCACTAAAAGGCTAATTCTACAGCAGAACAACAATTCAGGGATTGAAAAGAAATATCCGAACGTTTGACCCAAATATGACAACATTGCGAGGCTCCCTCTGATAAAGCAGTCATTCTGACTTCCCTTGTCTGTATTCACCCTGTCACTACAACACTAACAAGAAATGTTTAGTGATAGCCTGCGTTAGTCTTCATGCTATTATTAAGAAGCTTATGGTCAGCTGTTCAGTTTCACAGAATCACAGCAGCTCTTTAGCTGAACGGTATTTCTAAAAAAATAGCATTTGGTCACAGTCGTGCATGAAAGAATTTATCTCCCTTCCCAAGAATGCTGGAATGGAGGAGGAAGAAAATTACCTTCATACCCTCAGCCCTGCAAAAACTAGGAAAAAAAATTAATCAGTCTTTATGAAGTACAGAAATACATTATTGACCAGAAAATGTGGGAGCTCAGCAGCTACAGACCATCGAACGTTAATTTCTATGTCTGGAAAGCTGCTGGAACAAAACACCAGTGCATAAGCATCTGGTAGTTACTGTCACACAGTGATCATTAATTTGATATCAACCTTTTCTTTACAAATCAATATGCATTTCCTTCTTCAACAGGATAGCTGTGCTAGTATGGAACAGAGGAAAAGTGGATGTAATAAACTGCAACTTAAAAAGTGTTCCTGCCGTTTTCTCAGTTGACATTCTCATAAAGAAATTCAGGAAATACGAAATAAAACGAAGTATTCTTCAGTTGTTACACGAATAACTGAAAGCATCAACTAAAACTATAAATTTCTATATAATCAAATTACATTTCAGACATGGTCCAGATGTAATTATCCTGTTCTGTTTTGCAGTCAGTATTTATTAGACAATCAGGCACCCAAACTCAGCAAAATCTAAACATGTGAAAAAAAACAAAACCAAATCACTTTGCTCAATATTCGAAATACAATTAAGAAAAAAATAACTCAAAATCTTTTAAAATGAAAGCTAATGAGGACTAGCACTGATGAAATGGAAATTCAAAGAGCAAGGACCAAATAGGAAGTAACTGGATTAGGGAGTGGTGTCACTGGAGGAATTGGGGAAGGTGCCTGAAGGTAACGGAGGATCAAAAAAGTAAAAACCAATGTGACTCCATCAGTGCAGCTGGGAGAGCCGTGGGAGCAGGAGGGCATATATTTTTCTAGAATACAGTAGTAAGGATGACAAATGTTAGATTCAAGGAAAATGTACTGTTTGCTACTCAATAGTAATGAAGACCCCCAGCTGTCACGTTCAATTTCAGTAGCCTAATTTGAGAAGAAAAGCAGTTTGGAAAATTAATTGGAAGACAAGACCAATAAGAGATACTAAAATGTGACATGTAAGAAGGTTGAAGAAATTGAGTTTAGTTAAGAAATATCTAGAAACAAGATGGACAGTTGAATAATGACACTTACAAAGAAATCAAACAACATTTCTTCATATCCCTTGCAGGCAGGTAGAAGTGAGCTTAACTAAGACTTAAACTATACATTACAGAAAGATAAGCACATGTAGGGAGACACCCTATATAGAGGGGGGAGAATCTCCTTCACTCATATTTTGAGAAGTTAGACAAAATTTTAGATATTCCATCTTAGTGCTATAAAATGGACCTGAGGCTCATACAAGTCCTCTGTGTCTATAATTAAACAGGAGAAAAACCAAATGACATTTCCTCAGTTTTCTTATCTCTAGGTTGAACATTCCTTTAATCTTCTACACATAACAACATAAAAGCTCCCACTGGAACATACAAGGAGATTGCAAAGGAGCTCACCGCGCACTGAAATTCTGAAGAAAATGAAAGTCAACAATTCATTTAATTTCAAACGTAATCTTTCACATTAAGGTCAAGGAAGATAAGAGTACCCAGCTGTTCAAGAAGTCAGGCAACTGTAATGAAGTTCCACAGAAGCCCAAAGCAATCGCAACCACTTCTCCAAGTGGCAGAAATATTTCTTTAACTTTTCCTTTCACAAATATTTTTTGTTATTATTTAAACAACAACAAAAAACCCAAACCAGAACCAAACTCAAACCTGTACTTAAATCTCCTGTTGGGGAGAGGGAAAAACTAAAAAATTATGAGAATTATGCAAGAGCCCACAAAGCCTAGAAAAACAGACAAGACCAGAGTGAAAGAGTTTCCATAGAATGGTTTGGGATCAAGGGACCTTGAAAACAATCCAGTCCAACCCCCTGCCATGGGCAGGGACACCTCCCAGTAGGTCAGACTGCTCAAAAGCCACATCCAATCTGGCCTTGAACACTTCCACGGAGGGGGCATCCAAAACTTCTCTGGGGCAAATCTGAATGTTCTTAGGTTGATGGGAGAAACCAATTTTACAAAAGTTATTTTTTAAGAGGACATCAAGACATCCCATTGAGTGATGTATGGGCGTGCATGAGGTAAAATAGCCCTAAAACAATAAAGGACCCTGACCTAAATACTACTGCTCACGTGTGAGACTGGCATGGTTGAAAAATCTCAATGTTACGATTGTTCTCTGAGCCTCCTAATAAAAATGAAAAACATCATCATGCCAGAGTGAGAATCAACACCATAAGCAACTTTGGTCCTCATCACCTTAAAAGGGATACAGTGAAAGACAAACATATACAAAGAAGAACAACTGGCGCAATCAGTCACAGAAATGTTTTCACATTAACGAAGACAGCCACACAACACAGTCTAGAAGAGACAACTACGGAGAGAAACAATCAAGATCTATAAATCCATCAGTGGATCAGGTTGTGATTATTCATATAACATCATCATACCAGACACACAGGGCAGAAATGAACCAAGCTAGTGACAGATTCCAAAGATGGAAAAAAATAACTTCTACAGTGAAGCTATGGCACTTTTCTTAGCAGACCATGAATGTCAGAAGCATACTGGACTCAAGAAATTACTGGCTAAGTTAACGGACAAAACATGCAGCAAAATTTACTTGGTAAGAAAGAAAAATCCCTTCCCACCCCCCACCACACCCCCCAAAACCCCTACCATCTCCATTTCACAAACTGTATAAAACTATTGGAAGTTGGGAGAATATTCAGCACAAATATAGACATTCAGCAATGCTCGCTGTATTTCACAGTCGTTCCCTCCAGACTGAAATACTAGCAATTGAGCCTTTGAACTGACTGGATGTGACCATAGCTATGTTCTTCCGTAATACCAAGCAGAAGTACCAGCCACTTCAGCTGTTTTAAGCAGTCTTTATCACTGTGACACACTGCTTTGTTATTGAGAAGTATTACATTTACGTTGGTGTGGCTGAACCACTTGCCAGAAAAGTTTAATCCTTATGCCAAAGACTGGCTGATTGATGTTTGCCACCTTACAGCAATGCTACCCAATTCAATGACATTTCAAGTAAATTTTCTGTAGCGCATGTATTCTTGTAGGATGATCCACAGAAAGCATTACTGAGTGGAGAGCCTAAAGAAAGCGTCTGACAGATGATGGTGGGTGACTCCTCTGTAAGTCTGGATATGCCACTCTGTATGGGAACACCTCTGCAAGAGCGTAGCTTTGTCCACAGACAAAGCCTATCCTTTTCCAGCAGGAGCTCCTGACTTAGTCTCACCATATGAAGAACGTCTCAAATTGTGTAAAACTCTCTCTCTCCCATGTTTACTCACTAATTATACTGTAAAAATAGTAAAAGTATTAAAAGGGCCTCCCTCCAAATCCTTTCCGAGACTAGAGAAGACAAAAAAAGGAGGTTGAACACAAACATTCATCCTGACTTCCTCTAGCTAGTGGTACTGAGAAGATTAAACTTTATACATGAAACATGCCTGAAAGTTTTCTGTTAGAGAGCTGTTATTTGTATGAAGACCATATACAAGTCAGTAAGAATGGAAACACATCCCATCAAAGAACAAGTTGAACTGAAACAACTTGCAAAGTTTTCTCTTTTTGTATGCCATGTAATTCTTCAAGTACAAAATTCTGACCAAAGCGGATTAAGACCAACAATTAAAAAACAATTTAATATCTTTTATTTCAGTCCCTAAACATTTAGTCTTCTTAAGAGTATGTTCTAAATAGGTTACAGTAAAAGTCACAGTGAAATAATAAATTCAAAATTAGAGTTTTCAGTTTTAATAGCTTGATATCATAGTGAACTCTTTAATTTGTTTGCTTGAACAGGGTCTTTTCCTAGTGGGTAGGAACAAAGCAGCTTTGAATTACAAACAATGCCCTTCAGTCAGTAAAACTCATGAGGTATTAATTTACAGTTTCATCTGTGATCAGTTAAACTGTATGTGAAATCTTAAACATCTTTTAAAAAAAAACACCGCAAATAGCTCAATAAGATATTTTTTCAACAGTGCTTTAACAAAAACCATGCAGGATTAACTTCTATTGTCAAAACAGAGCCAAATGCAAGTTGTGTTTAAAGCCCGTGTTCTAGTAACCAAACAATACTAAGAGGTGTTATCCTTCAATAATATCTAAGGAGCTGATACAGAAGTAACATACATGGTCTCCAAAGCCACCTCACTCCAATTTTTAACTCATATAAAAATATAATAAAAACAAAAGTAATAAAAAAAAACAAAAAACAAGTATCAGGAAAAATGTATATATGTGTACATACATCTAAAACGTATCTTGTATACAGCAAAATAAATGCAGGTTTTTGCTACAGTGTATATATGTATCTCTCTACATATAACAACAGACAACAGTTTAACTGGTCTAGAATCAGAGTACTGTCAGCTTGTGTTCTTATGGCCTCATCTAGTCTTCCTTTGGTTTAAAAGTGACTCTGTGCCATATGTGAAGGCACAAATTTGTAATACTTGCTTTTGGAGAAGACAATTTAGCAGTGATACGTAATTGTGATCATTTCCGGAACATTTATGCCCCTCTAAAAACGTATTTATATTGCCAGTATGCATTTATTTCTAAAAAGTAAATTTCCATAGCTTAACTTTCTGTAATTGTTGAAGACTGTGCCTGTTTTATAAAACATTAGCAAATATTTTTATTAATAGGTTCTCAATCGTTATAGAGGAAAATTATAATGTTAAGCTTTCAATAGAAGTCTATTATGAACAATGTATTATGAAAATATGTAATTATGAAAACTTAGAGAAACTTTTGCAGAAGTCATCATAACTTAAAAGTAGCTAACATTCTTAACACATTTAGAAATACTTGTTTTGAAAAGATAAGACTTTAAGATATTAGTCACAAAGGCAATTTAAAACCATAAGACAGTTTTCATGAAAGTTTTTCTACTTCCCTACAGAACTAGGGACGTAAGTACATGCACATTTTTACTGCAGAAACAGAAGATAGGAAGTTAGCATAGATCATGATTTAAATATTGCCTTTATATCACACAAATGTAGACTCCTGCTGTGGAAATGACACACCACTTGCTCCCTTTCAATGACTTGCAATGAGAGCTATTGGAGTGCCACACAGAATATTCTCATGTAGAGTGGCACGTGCCTAAAAGCGTCAGCTTAAGTTACAAAAGTGCATTTTAAAAACAAAAAAATAACTTCTGAAACAACCAGCTACATACTGTGAACATAACTGTATCATTGTAAGTTATTATCAGCGCATTAATATAGCGATTTGATTTCCATTCATGAGGTTCTTTTTCTCCATTTATAACTCTGTAACCAATTAGTAAAGGAGAACAGAGTTAAAATAATTCACTGGAATAAAATATGTAACATATTTTGAGACAACAAGCAATATTACACTATTGTAAGATGTCTCATGATTCAAACGTTGGCTGTGTATAATACAACCAAAAAAAAAAAATAAAGGAAAAATGAACTTCCAACACATTCAAGTTAATTTCTATTTCCTGGATTTAAGAAAATGGATTTCTCAGTTGACTGATCTGTTCTAATGTAGAAACAGTTGAATTGCTAAAGATTCAAACTGTAATACAATGCAAAATGGGTTTGTACCCAGAAGAGAGCTACACCAAATGTATGAAACTGTATTAATGATGCACAAAATCCTTGTGTTAAAATCACTCAAGTCCCAAGACAAGCACTTTAAAGTTAGGACAATCTGGAAATAAGACTTTAGCTCATTCTGTTGTGTGTGCTGCTTTCTATTTCACCTTCCTGTTCAGCTTGTGGCCCTACACCTTCCATATACACCATTTACAAAGACAGAATTATTGGCTTTGTCGGCAGTATTTTGCGACATAAATTTCTGCAGTAAAGCACTTGTATTCAAATATAAACAAATGTGTTTTTACAGGACCCCACTGACATCAAAGTATAATTATCCTCTCTCCGTGGGAACAAAGGTAAAAAAAATATACTAATTTTGAGTGCTCAAATTGTTATGCTTAGGGCCTGTTTTTCTCTGTATCCAGGTTTATTTAGTACCTGACATGTTTGAAGTTTAACTTCCATTCATCTCCTTACAGTTGTATGTACTCAGCACATTACGATCACAAGTCAAACACTGGGAAAAAAAAAAATCACCTTTGAAAGTTCTGAAATTTACACAGAAGACTAGAATACAAACTTCCAAAAGATTATTCAGTTCTGCTGTAAGGGAACCCTGCCTTCACTTTCCACTCTCTCTCTTCACGTATCCCCATTTTCCACTGTGTAGGATGCTCTATAGACAAGGACATCTTTTCATCACACAATCACCATTCTTTACATATTGTGCTCGGAACACTTCTTCACAAAAATCAGTGTATAATCATATTGCCAAAGACAACCGGCACAGAGATGCACACTCGTTATCAAGACTAAAGGATTCAAGACAATCACACAGCTGACAGTCATTGTCACATGAGTGGAGATGGCGATAACTGCCTGTATAAATGTTGTTGGTCAGTTTTAATGTAAAACAAGGCAGATTATTGAAACCACTTTCAGAGGTAATGATCAGGCACTTCCACACTAAATATACTCCCAAAAGTCAACTCCTGTATTAAAAAAAAAATCATGAACAATCATTGGAACCAGTATTTGTACTTTGTTACATTAACTTGTAGAAAGGACAAGTATTTCCTCAAAATGTAAATACAAGATACCACTGGACAAAGACACATCCTGAACACATGAAATGAAGTATACAACGTCTAGGGAAGTTATAAAGACTGTTTTTACCTCCTCAGTTCAGTTTCAGTTCCCATAACGGAGAAGTCAAACTTGTCTGGCAAGGATTACTAAGCTAAAGCAAGCCTTTACAATTTAAAAAGCTCTAAAGGCCGCCTTGCAAATCTCCTGGAAAAAGGAACTGAGCTGCTGTTCATCTTCTGAACACATGATTTTAATATGATATGTACGTTTAGGACAGGAATGTGACAGCAATGGCAATGACAGACCATCACCAATACATCATATACAGGCCTCAAATTAAGACTCTGGAAGACAATTAAATGTATTTTCCAAAGCCCTTATTGCAAACCATCAGTATTTAAGATTTTTTAAATATGCATTTTATTAGAAGAGATCTTGAACAAGGACAGACCAAGAGCATATATAGCAAAAGCAAATGGATCCTGGTCATGAATTCTTTTGAACCCGAACAGGCAGAATCACAGAAAATTCTTTTTTAGATCCCATTCTTTCTAATGATGCACGCTATCCAGAACAGCTGGTCTGATAGTAGTGACCATTTTACACATGTTTTCTTATTCCCGTTTTTCAGTAATGGTTTCCAAGGTTTTTTTTCACAACCTAATTGTCCTCTTGCATTTTATCTTGCAAAGATATCTGAAAACTTATCATACTTTCCTCTGAATAATAAAATTTAACTTCATTTATTACTCAACTTTCTTTTACCCAGTACCTTATGAAATATCTACCAAAGTCCTTTATTTCCCTTCAACCTCTTTTGTAGTTACTCTAAACTATTTCTGAGAGGAACAGCAGTTTTTCAGTTACATCAGCTGCAGACCTTGTCTCCATTTGTTTGCTAGGCTCTCTCCTGTTCTTCAAAATTTTCTATTTGTTTGGTTAATGTCTTTATTTGTGAGCACTTTTGGACACTCTATTAGCTTTGTGTGGCATCTGTATTTTTCAAGTGAACTGCACCCTGCAACGCTCAAACTTGTAGAATAGTCTCTAGGTGGCAGCTTTCAGCCATTCCTAGGCCTTGCGAAGGGAGCGGGAAAACAGAACAGCAGTCTCGCTGCTAAGCACAGCAGACAAGAACTTCTATGTCAAGTTATACGGAGGTAAAGCTTTTAGAACTCTGAACAGAATGCCATCTGCTTTGCCACCAGCTTTTACTGTTCTACCACCAAAGGCACTGCAACTTTTGGCATATTTACTTTACAACTAATCATTTAAATAGCATTAGAAGTAAGACAATGGCCTGTATTAGACAATTAGGCGTAGCACTCGGAGCAACCACCATGATCTGCTTAAATTTATTATATTATCAGTGGTTTCTGCTCATAATAATCTGCTCACAATGACAGAACTAGTTTCCATTATACTTCCCCAAGGAAAAATTAAATCTTTTGTAACACATTATTGATAAGAAAGTATTTATGTACACTGTTTGCAATTGTGATTTCCTTTATTTCTCCCTATTTGAATACATCAATTTTTTGGTTAATACCGTAAATCTGTTGTATTAAACCTGAACCTGATTAATGATGCACTGTATCAAGCTAAGTAGAATTAAATTAGTGTATAATTGATTAGCGTGTAATTGGAGCAGAGCTGCAGATTTACCAACTTTAATTAGGATGGCTTAGTACAGATAATTTATGTTATCATAATATAAAACAGAAAATAGAAGTCCTTGGTTCATCAAAAGGCTTAACTTAAGATCAGGTGGACAGCCTCCTAGATTAGAGAGGCATACAAACTAATGCCTTGCAAAGTTCTTTAAGACAAGTAAATCATAACAAGCTAAGTCCTTTAAAGAAAGGCAAATTGCTGATTAACCTTTTACCCTGGATTTCCTAAGCAATTACACTGTTTATACTAATTTACCATAATAGACCATTCTAATAGAAGAGGGTAAATCTACAAGGCTGCTACAATTAAACATCAAATCCTTTTAGTCAGTATGCAATATTGCCAGACTGAGCACAGAAAGATGATTACTACTCTCGAAAATTAAAAAAACCCACCAAACGCCAAACAAAACACCTTTAAGATTAAAGTGTACAAAAACATACGCATTTACTAATGTGGCAGAAGGAAATAAGCAGCAACAACTCATCTACCAGACCTCACCCATATTTTCTTAACACTCTTTTAGATGGTAACTCCAGTCTAGACAGAGGAAGAAGTGCACATTCCCCTGAGTACACTGCCACAGTAATTATGTTCATTATCTTGCATGCTAACAACAAAGATATAATAATCTACCAGTGAATAATTCATACATTGTCAGGTCCCTCTATGATGTTCATCACCACTTACGGTGCAAGTTTGAATGCAGTTTTTTAAAAGATGCATTTACTACATGAACAAAATCTTTGAGTCAAGTTGTTTTTACCTTCTCAACCACTAATTAATTTAGCGACCAGTAAAAACATTTTTAAAAATAATTTTCTTATATATTTAAATCAATGATAAGCAAGGGAAGTGAAATAGCCAGTGGGCAACTTCACAGATAAACATAAATAATGATTTTAAGAGGTTAAACCTTTAACATTTTTATTATAAATTAACAAAAAAAAGAACACTAAAAAAGCTTTAATAAGAATCATTGGTCCTCCCCAGTCTCCTCCCTCCACTGCTTGCTTTATTCACTACCAAGATTAAAACATTTTTCCACTGGTTTTATCTCAATACTTGCGATCTTTCTCACAGAATCTAAACAAACACCAAATTTAAGCAAACATTAACATTACTGACCTACTTGCCTACTATAATCAATAATGACATTTTTCTTCTATTATCAGAACTAAATAAAGTATCTTCATACACAAGATTTTGCTGCCATTTTTACTCATTTTTATAATTTTCTTTCATTACATCTGCTGAATTTAGCTTTAAAAAGTTAAAATGAGTCTATCTTAATCCATTTAAAAAATTGTTTCAGGTTTAGAACTGCCATAACTTGTCTAACAATCCACACATATGACTCAATTTTCTGAATCAATGTACTTAGCTTCGACAACTTCAAAACAAGAAGACACAACTACCCCCCATCATAATTTTTTTTTCCTTCCCCGCTCTCCTGAAACTCTGTACTGGTCTCTCCTGAATATTTTTATAAGCTACCAGTTTATCTAATTTAGACATTTTTCACTCATACTGGTTAGCACCAGCATTGTTGTCTGCACACGCAAGACTTTGATGAAATTCAATAGTAATAATCACAATTGATCATAGTGTTCTGATTTACTTTTTGTATGTGTATTATGAGCACTTTCAGCAAATCACTAAATAAACACAAATTCAGTTTTCTGTTTAAGATAACCATGAATAACTATCCAGTTCCATTAACCCATGTAACAAACACGATTTTGGCAAAAGGAGACACCAAAATAATGAGACTGATAAGAAGTTAATTCAAAGCACATGCATCACCAGTACCCTTCAGCATCAAGAAAATATTTAGCAGAATTAACTGGTGGTTCTCAGGCTCCCTTCACACATTTCCTTGACCATTAACGGCAGATGCTATTCTGTGCACCTCTGGGAGGCTCAGTCCTCGAGTCTCAGCATGGCATAGTGTGAACATTAGCATGAGTCCCCTGTAAGAAACAGGATGCTCACAAATTCAGGTCTATTCTTTGCTGCATTTATAATCTAAGAAAAGTAAGAAAAAGCTCAGACACCTAAATTCAGTTGTACAGGGAAATGTTTAAAGTTTAAGAGGACTCTGGGGATCAGAGAGCACAACTTACAGGGACAAAAGAATATATTTGTTCTTACTGTTAATTGATTATCTCAGAAAACAGAATTAACTGCCTTAAGTGGTTAAAAATACCCTATAACATAACGGTATTTTTCAATGTCATATACACTTGGTAATGTGCTATTTGCCTTGCTTCAAGCCTGCTACACTCTAAGTTTGTGCAATTTCACTTCAATTCGAAACACAAACAGCACATCTCAACACGACCTAACTGTATGTCCTTGCTCCACAAAACTAGTCACAGGATTAAGTTTACCCAGAACAGTACCACCAGTTGTAAAGGTTTAGAGACAAAAACAGAGTTTAAATTTTACTTTCACAAACTTTCCCCAACTATTGCTACTTAGGGTAACTTCAGTATCTGACACCTTTTCAAACTTTCCAGTACACTAAAATTCTGAGTTTTCCTAATCAGCATCTTCTTCTGAATATATTATGCCAGCATACCACCTCAGCCATTACAATTGGAAAAGCCTTTTATTTAGAAGGTTTTATTAAACAGACACAACGCTTGCCAACCAAAGCTTCAAAGTATACTAAAAACAGAAAGGAAAGAAATGAAATTGTTAAAAATGTGACAGCATGTGGAGACACATTTTAATAAGAAATCCAGAAATGTTGAGGCACGTTTGATTTTTCAATGGGTTACACTGAAACTATTCCCTGAACAAACTGTGATAGCCCTTTTACTTCTTTTTCAGCACAGCTGCCTCTCCATTATCAACTTTATTATACAAGTGCTCATGCTCCAGTTGGTCTCTAAATAAATCATCCTTCCGTAAGTAAGAGAAACTAGTTCCATTCCTAAATTATGAAATTTAGATCAATTTTCTGGCACTTCAAATCAATGTAACTATTGGTCCAATTTCAAATCAATTTGATGCATGTAATTTACAAAAAGCACGCACATCCTTCCTCTGAAAGGCTAACAAATGAATTTTACAATGACTTCACCAGAGGCATTAAAGTAAGTTAAGAACACCCAGCTACAAGGTTTGAAAAAAACTCCACCCAACCAACCAACCACCTCAAGATACATTCCTCCACCTTCAAAAGCCCTTGAAACTTAACCCACAAGCAGCACATGAAAAGTGAAAGTGCCACCCTTCACCACAGTGATTCAAATGTACTATCATCCCCCTCTCATTCACAGAAGTAGGTCAGTTTTGTCAGTAGGTCAAGCATGAAAATTTGATACATGTTGGTACTTCTTCCAGAGGTTTAAGAACACAACTGACTTCTCTCTCTCTCTCACTCAATATTGATATAACAGTAGTCACTAGAAATTCAAGCTTACCTGTAATTCAATATATGGTAGACATACAAAACAAACAAAACCATTTCATGCTGAGGAATACGGTTATCCAAAAAGTTTTAAATCCTATACTCTATAGATAATCAGACCTCAGACCAGATGCTCAAGTCTAACTTCAAAACAGCAGTCACAAAGCCAAGCCCAAAGGAACAGGTTAGTCATCTACAGTACAAGAAATCTGAAGAGAAATTAAAAGGCTTCAAAACAAGTAAACAGAAATTAGAAATGAAATGTCAGAGAAGTCAGTAGATGCATCATCTAAAAACTTCCTCCTCCCCTCTGCTAAAACTCACATCACTCTCTCATGTATGTCAAAGAGTTCAGAAGGCTGCAATTCCCAAACAAAGGCTGCTTATTTCACTCACAGTTTGGGTGGTGCAACCACAGAACTATTGCATCTCTTTATTTTGCTACTCCCATCAACAATTTTTCCATGTTGCACTGCTATTTAGTATCAGTGAACTGTGTTTTACTTAACTGATTTTGCAAGCAGCCATTATTCTGACATCGAGGCACTGCAAATGCAGTTAATAATCTGAATGACATGAAAAAAACCCAAACCTTGTAGTGATATTAAAAGTTTCTATAATAACTGTGCTGTTGCTGCCAGGGCACATAAGCCTGAAATCTCTATTACATATACTGCTTTTAAAACTATGTTCTGCAAAGGTAATTCTTTTTCAGTAGCTTTAGTGAGAGGCAGTCTTACTCCCCAATTATTAAAGGCAGCAAACCATTACTGAATATCAGAAAATGGAAATACAAAACAATACAAGAATATATGGACCTTTAAAGTACAGCTCTTTCTATAGCTGTAGGCAACCACAGATAATCCAGGCTGGCTACAGTACATATACTTCACAGCCCAAAATCCACACTAGAGTACCTTCCTGCTCATGGTAGCCTGAACTGTATCCTATCAAAAGCAGCAAAATATCAGGTTTGCCATAGATGTGGTAGAGGAGGGAGGAGGGGTGCGAATCAAAGATCAACAAAAAATGGTAGAGAAAGAAGGTATTAAAAATGTCTTAAGTTCTTGCAATATTAAGAAACATATTATATGACCTCGGAGACTCAAGAACATGTCCCAGAACATACAAGAAAGTGAAAAGCAAAACAGACCTGTACTCAAAAGGTTCTTGTGTAACTCATTCCACATGCAGTGAACCACTTACGCAACTCCCACTTGTGCATATGATGTGCCTGACAGGCACAGGATATATTTTAATACCACTAGAAGCATAGCACACTTTGTCTCTAATGCTGGTGCACTAGTATTATCACTGCCATTACCTCCAACAGGCACATACTGGAAAGCAGTAAATACACTCCTTGTGCTAACAGAAATTTGCATATCAACACATAGTACACTAAAAATCGTCATTTTAGATTGTTTAGATATACACAGAAAACTTACTTGCAAACATCTCTTCAAGATAAACACCAGTTTGAAGCCTGCACTTAATATGATCAAATGTTCTTCATTAGGATCGAAGTTCATCCAATTCAACAAAGTTGTTTTAAATAACGCCAAGTATTCAGAGACAAGTCATGATGTAATATGAGAAATTTACATATTGTGTTCCCTCTCATTGCGGCTTTGGGGGTTTAATGCATAATTTAACATCTGCACATGCTTTCCACTGCCCCAGTTTATTAAGGGCTTAACAAGGAAAAATAATTTGTTTCATAATCATCAAGATACACGCTTGCAGGATTTTCATTCCTTCATCCAACCAGCTTGCCAATTTCAGCATGCTTCATTTTAGATCAGCTTGCGTGTCTTAAGCTCCCAGATTGGTTTAATCTTGGTTTGCTGCTTTTTTATACTAAAAAACTCTCCAACAGTGTGTTTTCTCCCTGTGAAGATACTTGTAAGCTTTTGTCAAGTCTGGGACAACACCTCTAAGGCTGAAGTTTTTGCACCAGAAGAAGAGGACAGCATATGAGGCAAGCTGTTTCTGGCAGAACTGCAGGGTTTTCACACTCCTCCTCTACTTCTGCCTCTCTCTCCCCCCAGTGAAAGGCAGAGCTCCCACAAACAGGAGCCAGTCAGAGCATGACTGTCATGGGACAACTCCAGCACCCCATCTTTCAGTAAGAATGGAACAACAGGGTAACAAACAAAAGCCAGCTTACAGATTTAACTCAACTGGGATATGGAGAATAGATGAAGTATCCAGGATACGTTAAAAAAATAAAATATAAAAGAAATATCAGAGGACCAGTATAAAAGGCCACTGTTATCCCTCTCCTTAAAATGCACCTATTAGGGATTCTCAGTCTTACCAGATAGAGAGTTTGACTAGTATTCCAAGAGACAATAAAGAGATAACATGGGTCACTAATGCCTAATCCTGAGTTCTAACTGCTGCTGCATAAGGGAATGAATAAAGAAAAAACCTGATAGTCAGGAAAGGTTAAAATAAAATGAAAACTAGAAAAAAGCTGGAGAAGAGACTTCTAATAATCAGAGAACATTCATGAATCTACACTAAGAAGGTACTGGACCCAAAAACATGAGGCCTGAACAGATGGTATCTTAAAAGAATTCTCTTTATTTACCAAATGAAGGTACAATATCTGTTTTATGAAATCTATCGTGACTACTGTACATTATAAATCTTAAAAAAAGACATATGCTGCTGCTACTACTACATCTTCATTGTAGAACACCCTATCTATATTCACAGTCACACTGACTAAAACATGAGTTTGTGATGTGTTACCTCATTACAGTCAGAAAATGAATCTCTAGTAATAAGGCTTTAAGTGAGACAGACCTATGACACACTGCACATGAGTCTTCCATGTGGGAATATATCTAGGATTTCATATTCCTACAAACAAGTGATAATTCTGCTTAGCTATTTCATACAGAAGCTGGAGGGCATAGTAGCAGTCACATAATAGAACGCAATCACTCTGTCACACGCAGACCCAATAATCAAGACCAAGCAAAAAAACCCCACACCCAAAAAACTGAGATGTAGCTGGAACCACATACTTAGCTACAGTGATTCATTAATTCCAAATACTGAAACTTTTTTATATGGAGAATTAATTTTTGGTTCTATGATATAACATGAAAACTCTAAGAACAAAACAAACCAAAAATCTACAGAGACATGTGCTTCCCCCCTGCTCGTTAAAGGACAGATTATTTTATAGTGACCCTACAAAAAGATGTAAAACAAAGTATGATCAAAGAAATCATAAAGCATTTAAATCTGATTTCATTAATAACTCACACAGACATGACACAAATAAGATCTCCCACCTCCAATTACAAAAACACAGATTCTTGCAAGCATTTGTTCTTGTAGATGACCCAGGCAGATGGACACAGAATAACACCAAGTTTTTGTCATTTTTAATTTCTGAAACACATCATTTTCAGGTATTCAAAAGAGGAAGAAATAAAAATATATCATATTAAAAGGAGTCATCCGGCTTACACTGCTGTGCCTTTAGATGCAATAAGACTAACGTTAGTTAAGATCTTTATTTTACTTACTTTTAAGCACTTTAGGTCTTTTTGAAAGTTAACAGATTTTAAGAAACTGGAGAGTGGAAACTTGAAAAAATAATAGTATCTCTAGCTATTTGCTTGTCTTGAGTGGGAAGAGTTATATATTCCATCAAAAATAGTTAAACATTTCTACTAGCTGCCATGCAGGGAACTGAGTAACAACAAAGGGGATTTTCAACTAAAATTAAATCTCTTCATCATTTCAGTCCTTGATGCAACAGAAATGGGTCCATTAATCCATAAACTTTTCAGATTATACCTTTGACACACCTTGCCTAGTACTTCGGATCTTTTTTCAACTTCTACCACCCACAACATAGATACATGGATACATAGGTAGCCTGTTTCAAGTGAGTACATCCCATAGCCTTCAGCCTAACAGACGCTTCAAGTATAAGATCAATACCACTTACCACTGTTGCAAAAATCCTCACACCAAGCTCCAAAGTACGCTGGCCAACTTCCTATCAAACTGCTGCACTTAAAAAAAGCAGGAATTCCCTGTGCTTTCTCTTGGTACCATTCATCTGACACCAAGGACCTCCAGTTAGACCCACCAGTAGTGCACCATCCCTCTAAACCTCTCAATACATTCCAAGATTTCTCTCATAAATAATCTGTCCTTTGGGCCAGCTTCTCACCATTTAACTTCATTTTGCCTCATCCCAAGCCCTGTTCTTGAGCAGGGCTCTTTGTAGAGAATTGCCTTCTCTTGGAGAATGCAAGATACATAGCATTGCTTTTTATGAGTATATACTTACTGTGATCTCAAAAGTTTAAAGTCACCATCAACAGTGTCAGTGCTAGACAGAGCTAACAGCTACACCACCAAGTTAAATAAACACAGAAGAAGAGTTAATAGGTTGAGACAGAAATTAGAAAAATGAAGCATATGAAATAATTGCACCAAAAGCAACAGATTGAAATCTATGCCTGCTAAATCAGAGACTCTGGAACAGGTTGTCTGACAACTTAAAGAAATTTAAACCAAAAAACAAACAACAACAAAAACCAAACAAAAAACCCTAACACCACCACCACCACCAAAAAAAAAAAAACAACGCACAAGGAGAGCTAGTTTTATGTTAGAAAAGCACAACTAATAAAATGAAAGTCAGAACTCCTGGACAGATGCCGCAATGTAGCATGAACAAACTAAAGTCTTCCATGTGCAGATGGAGCAAGCAAAGGGTTCTGATTTGAACAAGTAATGAGCACATTCAACAAGTAGACTCTGGAAAGATATACCTGCTGAATGTTAAACTGCTTCTTGATCAAAGAAATAATGAAGTCTTGTTTCTTAAGAACACATCACCCTCATCTCCTGCTTCCTCCAACCTAGCTGTCTGGCTGCTAAAAATAGGGAGGGCTCGCTGATCTGGGGTACCTTGCATTGCGGTTGACTAGGTAGTACCCATATGCTGCTCCAGCCATCTATGCATGATGCTGCTGGGAGCAAATAATGTCCGAGTTGTACACATCTTTCCCTCTCTTCTTTATCAAGCCGCTAAAACTTGTGTGAAACCTGAAGTAACTTCTTATCCTACACGTTTTTGCTGTCATGTCAAATATGGTTATGATATTGCTCACTGAGCTTAAGATCTATTAGAAGACAGATACAGGATAGCTCATACGGCAAAAGAGGCTACAAATACACAAGATGATGGTGTCTTGCCAAATCTCATAATTTCTTCTGAAGTCAGGACTGACAGCAGCAATAGTTTTCTTACTTTCTGGGGATATTTTTTTCCCTTCCTCTCGTCTTACCAGGTCCTTAAAAATTTATTCCAATTGCCCTGGAAAGATTGAAAAATGTGAAAGTAAATGGAAGAAGGAAAGAGAACAAGCACAGAAAATAAGTCATTTTTAAACCAGCTTATAAGAAAATTGGAGTGTGTTTCCAGTTGTTCATAGCATATTCAAAGATGAATTTCAAAAATTTCTAAAGCCATTTTAACTCTCAAATCTCTAGCCTATCAAACTGCAATCTTTAAAAGAAGGTGCATCTTTTCAAGTAGTTATTTACTTCTTGAAATGCAAATTTATAAGAATAATTCATTTTCTTCTCCCTCAAAAAACATGAAGGGCTTTCAAAAGCTGATTTACCTCCTCATTTATATGAGGTAATGCCGTATATTTGCATAAAACAGTCAAAACTTTTTTTTTGGTAATGTAATAGGTAGCTAACTATGTAACCCCTGCCGTTTTAAAAGACAGTCCCCTTGTTAGGAAACCGTTCAAAGTGACAATTTCAGTAACTCAGCATCTCTTTCTGGATAATTAGATGTATTATGAATATGCAGATTTCACAGAACTGATTTGCTCAAATATATCCCCTTCCTCAAGAACATCACCTTTCACAAAAAAAACTGTATTACCAAGCAGCAGGCTCTCATCCAAACTTGTACTAAACATTCATCGGCAAATCTCAAATACAGATCACACCAGACAGAATTAACCGTGCCCAACCTTCAAGGTACAGGTTAAGGATGACTATTTTCCCATGGCTACTGTGACCTGTATACATAGGATTTTCTGGAAGCAGATCTTTAAAAACCTTTGGGGAGGACAGGGGTGGAGATTCCATGCCATCCACATTAGCACAGTTAAATAACATAACAATAGCACCATCCAGTGGCAGTATTTTCCCTTTAAGAAGCTCATCACTTACTTTTGTAATCCTGCTGGAGTAACTGTAGAACAGCTAAGTAGGGTATTTCCACTTCTAATCACAGGTTTTTGAGTATATCTCGAGAATATAGGCATCTTGAAATACTGGCAAAGAATGTGAAAAGAGCAACGGTACATACAAATAATTGTGCAAAACCAACACTGAACTTAAGTATCAAAGATAAGATTCTGCAACTTGTAGTGTTTACGGGATCTGTAATGCAAGCTTATTCCAATACAGAAATCCTACCAACACATTCACTAAACACTGAAAATGTTTTTTTCCTGAACTAGGCAGCTTCTTAATGCTTTTTAGGTAAAAAATGATTCAGTGCCTTCTGAGTATATTCCTAAAAAACCAAACCACACTTCCCTCCAAAACACCCCACACAACTGCTCTCTATGTATTTAAGGCCTGCTCATTCCTCCCTCTAGTTTTTTTTTATTAATACTCAGTTAGGTTTCTCGCTTCTATTCATTTGATTGATGCCTTAAAATATTTCATATTTTCAGGTACCAGAATG
Source organism: Mesitornis unicolor (assembly GCF_000695765.1). Classification (NCBI taxonomy): domain Eukaryota; kingdom Metazoa; phylum Chordata; class Aves; order Mesitornithiformes; family Mesitornithidae; genus Mesitornis; species Mesitornis unicolor. Next base: position 81,903 of record NW_010182023.1, read on the forward strand.
GTGACCTCTACTGATGGTAAGAACCTGTGGCAGAGTTGAGACACATCACAACAGAAAACAAAGGGAGAGGCTGTTGTACAGTAATTACCATCTGCAATAACCAATATGACAGGAACAGAGGAAGAAAGAACTGGATTTAAAGACATTTGCAGGGTGTTTTTCTCAGAGTCGTGACAACAAATAAACAGAGTCGCACGGTTTAATAGCTCAGTGTCTAACTCTTGACACAGACACATCCTTCCAACTTAGGAAAGGCTCCCATAAATTTTATCAACCACTAGCACAGTTTGGACAACTATGACGGCATGATTTTGTCTTTGTTGTGATGTGGGATGATCTCACACTGGGAGGTTTTAAGAAAGCTGTCGTTTCAAAACATTTCCATAGCTTCTGCTGGGATTCTAAGTCAAAAATCTTTCTTTTTTCTTTTTCCTTTTTTTTTTTTTCCCCTGTGCAGGACTGTGCCATCGGAGGTGAACAGTAGGCTTATTCACTGTTGCATACAGACATCCTTCACCATTTCCGAATGCCTAGAAATGAAGCTGACGAGATCACCTACTTCAGAAAAATTTAGTTCAGAAGCAAATTTCACTTTGAACTTAAAGCACTCAACACTTTTTTGCACTAATATTGAATTTCCCAAAATACTTTTCCAGTACAGTAGAGGACTGTGATTTTACCTTTACATCTTTGATAGTTCCATACAAAACCTGCACATATCCTGCTGACCTAAATCTAGGACAAGCAAGATAGGAGAATGTGTGTGCATTCAGTTTTCTTTATGCAGATATTAGAAATTAATAACTGAAATTAATTAATACCCTTATATTCTCACTGTCCGCAGCTCTATTGTTACTCCCCTCACAATCAGAGCCCACTACATCAGTCTGAGATACCAGGCCAGGCCACATGTACCGGAGGCAGGGTGCTTAAGATGCCAAACTGGCACAGGGAGTTTATCTCCATCACCTCCCACACGCTCCTGCACCAGCCTGAATAATGTATATTGGTTTCAGCTGCTCAGCAGAGACACTGGCATCTGCAGCTGCAACTGCACCAGCTGACTCATGTGACCAGAAGGTACCACTGAATCCCTTGCAGCAGCTGCGCTCCATCTGTGATCACCACTGTGGGGACAGAAGCTGCAGTGTGTCTCAGTTGCTGTTTCCACTTCTTGTAAAGCAAGGTCATCTGATCATACAGGCAGTACAGTATTAAGGCAGCAGACCCCTTCACAATGAGCAGATGGCTTGGTGGTTAAGGCACACAGCTTCCAAATTTGCAGCAAGTTTCCCATGCAGTTTAGAGCCAGCTACGTTCTGTGTTTGCTTTGGCCACAAATCCATAGCACTACATTCTTATCTTACAGAAAGCTGCAAGAACATACCAATTTAAATGTCTAAGACACCCATATACAATGATTTCTGAGCTATATAAGTATGTAGATCAGAAGATGAGATATTTCCTGGCAAGTCTTCAAGGCTATTCATGATCAGTAGGAAAGCAAATCAGCTTTACACTAAAACACAAACTTATCTCCCTGCAAATGTAAAATTGCATATCCATACTGGACATACATACTTACACAACTAAGTAGGGGCTTTTAAATGTCCTGATTAAATCAGAGAGTCAACTTAAAGTGATCTCTTCCATCACTAACAAAATGGCTGACAAAATGGCTTAAGCCTCAATATTTTCTTCACACAACAGGCTACTCTGCCTGCTCTATATTCTTGCCTGTGAGGGTGCACAGAACATTACCCTAGCAAATATACACACACATTCTCTTTGCACATGGCCTTGTCTTCCTAATCCTGAAGTGTTCTGGCTCCTCAGTTTAGAACCACTGTACTTGTTTCCCATCCCATTCCTACGCATTCTGTAATCCATCCAACTGCCTCTTCACTGTTCTTTCTCTGCTGTTTAGTTGACTTACAGGCATTAGTTCCGTTTCATCCTGCAAGCCCTCTGTCACTTCCTGCTCTTACAGCAGATTTGATGCAAAGAGAAACTTCTGTAACAAAACAGAACTGCCAAATTTTGTACTGTGATTTCTCATAACAGGAAGGATCATCCATAAAACCTACTTCAGAAGTACAATGAACTAGTCTTCATAAATAAATTACATACACCTTTGATCACTCCAATTTGAAAGTGATGACAAACTGCCTTTGACTCTTGGTCTCCTGTTTATTGAGAAGCAAAGAACAATGATCCACTCCCACCACCACCACAAACTAGCAGCCATTCCGAACCTGCAATATTCAACTCTGAACTCACATTAGAAACTGGAATCACAAAGAAACAATTCCAGGAATTAAACACACAACATTATTTTGCTGTTGTTTTTGGTAGTGTACCCAGGTGACTTCTGAGAGTCAATTGTCTGAATTTTTTAAAGTATCTACTTCCTGAATTCATTCACTTACATGGGGGGAGGGGGAGAGGAAAAAAAAAAGAGTCAATCACATTTGAATAGGGGTTAATTAGTAGTACAGTTACTCCTGAACTCAAAAAATGCTTAAAATTTACAGTGTCTATCACTTCATATGTTTAGGATTTTGTGTTTTCTTAGCCTTGTATCTTCAGCAATCTCAATATTAGTAACAAACTAGTTTTTAGTTCTAAGGCATACCAGCCAGCATCTCCAAAGTAACAAGAAAATTAAAACGTAAAGACAAATATTTATTATTCCAATACTACCTCTCAGAATAATGCACTCTGCCAGCTTTGAGTTTAATGTGCTTTACCTTCGATGCTTTAGGAATTCCACACTACGTATGGCAAGGCCACAGCTGGAAGATTGCATTCCATTTTTGGCAACACGCTTCATGAAGTACCTAAAACAACTGGAGGGAGGCCAGAGGAAAGCAGTGAAAACGAAAAGGAGCTGAGATGATGTGATCTGCAGGAAGAGATGTACCCTGAATTCTCCGGTCTACAGATAAGGCAAAAAAGACAGACCTGAGAACGTAAAAATAAAACCAATAGGAAGGAAATAATCTGTTTTCTGTGTCAGTGGAGAACAGGACAAGTAATAGAACTGAACTGTATTCAGACTGAACTAAAACCTAGATTTAGTGTGGGGAGGGGGAACTTTTCAGTGTGAATGAAGCGGCACAGCAACACAAATTAGGTAGTAAGACTGCACTGTCTCCACATGACATCTTACTATTTCCAAAGATCTTTACAGAAGGCCAGACAAGTATCTGCCAGCAATGACAGAGATGCATCTCTAGCTGGATTACAGGAATGAAACCAAATGATCTCTTGAGATCTCTTTCTAAAGTTCTATGAAAGGAAAGATAATTAATAGACAGCTACTAAATTATTTCACACAAGCCATTTAATCTGCTCTGATAGATGATCACCTCCTCTACAACAGCAGAATCCACTAAAGTGAGCACTAATTGGTACTCTTGAGGTTAAGCTTAACCCAGAAAAGACTAAATGGACAACAGAGACTTCTTTATTCTTTTAGTTACTGATATACTATACACCTTTTATTTTTTACTTGGGGTACTTACATCTGTAGATGAGGATAGTTTTAAAGTTAAATTATTAAAGAGAGTGACATCATATTAGCACCTTTGGAAATGGAACATCTGATGTGAGTGTGCCTTTTTTACAATAGTGTAACAAGCAGGACATCAGTTAAATTCCTCTGGCAATTCAGTTCTGAACAGTCTCACTGAATAAGATTTTAAATGAGAAAATTGAAGTCCCAGAACAGGAAAAAGATACACCATGTTCTTCACTGTTATTCACAAATGTCTGAGAACAACAGGACTACACCACAATATAGCTCGTTACCTGATTATTTAAGAAAAACAGTGGCGTTATATCCTGACTGTCTCTTACGGAATTATGAAGAAACAATAAATTACATACTTCATGCATTTAAACAGAACATGCGCACACAGGTGCCACCAAGCAATGAGTTCTATTTTTAAAATTCTAAGAGTTCACAAAAGCTTAAAGCTATTAAAAAATCAAATTAAAGATGTCTTTATTTTAAAATTTGGTTACTGCATATCTGGTGTTACAGTAGATTTTTTTCATTAAAATGCAAAACTACCAAAAGCCTAAATTCTCCACCTACTCTTAAGTCTATCCAAACAATGAGTATAAACTAAACTATGAATACTTTTATTTTCTTTTGCATTTGCCAGCTTTTAGATAATTGTACCAGCAACGACTGTAAATTATTTTAAAGCACATCACCTCAACCATACCATGTCAGTAACAAAACAAGAAAACAACCACAAACCAATACTGAGTTTATAGATTAAACTGTCATTCTGAGGTTTGCAGTTTTGTCTACTATAACATTTTTTTACTATAATAATCTGAATACCAAACACATTTGTGGTCTGTATTACAAGAAAATCCCACCACATAATTTGCTCGCTGTACTCCAGTGCATCTTCTCTCAAGCTCAAACTGTGTGTGCGTGTGATGTGTAACAGAACGTACAGTTCTCACTGTCAGTTTTTAAAGTCTCTATGAAAGCAGTAAGCCTCCTCATCTCAAGCTTATAAGTATACAAACAAAAAGACAACAGTGTACTGCCATGTAATTTAAGGTGGTTAAAAGCTTTAGACATTCTACATCTTTTACTGCAGTCTTCAATTAAGACTATAAAATAGTCATAAAGCCAGCTACTACATAAAGCACCACCTTGTGGCAAAACCAGTACTGACCGCAAGTCCCTTTTCTGGGGCTTTCAAACATTGCCACAATTTCGACAGCCTTCCCGTCTATTTCGTTAAAATCTGAACAAAAACAGAATTTAAAAAAAGGATCTTCCAAGAGAAGATTTTCTGAAGATCTAGACACACACACTACATTCGTGAAATTCATTAAATTAATGAAATAAACAATTTCAAAAGGTGCTCAGGCAGGTATTAACTTTTTTCCTGCATCTACCACTGTCTGCAGAGGACTGTGAGCAAAATATCTTACAAGTACAGTAACAGAATGGCATAAAAATCCTATGTTCAGTTCTCATTCTCTCTCTTAGAATACATCAAATTGCAAAAGAGACTGAAAGAGCTGCATAAACTAATTACTCAAACAGCTCAAAACCATCCCACAGCAAGATCTTCATTTACATTCTCTTTGTAAGAGACACTAAGACAGGTTGGACGAGATTATCTTTAAGGTCCCTTCCAACCTAAACCATCCTGTGATTATATGGTGTATCTTCCAAGTTACTAAAATGACCAATTAGTAATTTCTAAATTTTAGAAAAATCTTGGGTTTAGAGCTACATCGCATAACACATAAAAACCAAGACAGATTTTGTCCAATTCTAAATTGCGCACTTCCGTGCAGCAGAGATGTGGAAGCCTCTCCAGCTACCCTAACTAAGACACAGCGATCACAGAAGATTTTGCGTGCTCTGCAGCTTGAGGTGGCATCTTATTGTAAGTATGCACGCCATTCTCTATCTGAAAGAAATCAATACACTGGCAGAAATATGCAGCACTATGGAAAAAACTAGTCTGCATATTCACAACTCAGTCTTCAAATACGTCCAGCAGTTGCGTGGACTCATGTCACTGAGTCACAGAATCACAGAATCTCAGGAGTTGGAAGAGACTTCGAAAGATCATCCAGTCCAACCCCCCTGCCAGAGCAGGATCACCCAGACCAGGTCACACAGGAATGCATCCAGATTGGCCTTGAATGTGTCCAGAGGAGACTCCACAACCTCTCTGGGCAGCCTGGGCCAGTGCTTTGTCACCCTCACAAGAAAAAAGTTTTTCCCCATGTTCACATTGAACCTCCTGTGCTCCAGCTTGCACCCATTGCCCCTTGTCCTGTTGTTGGACATCAGAGAGAAGAGCCTGGCTCCTTCCTCCTGACACTTGCCCTTTACAAATTTACAATCATGAATGACGTCGCCCCTCAGTCTCCTCTTCTCC
>NW_010182024.1:0-23587 GCF_000695765.1 Mesitornis unicolor
AAGGAGCCAGGTTCTTCTCTCTGATGTCAAACGATAGAACAAGGGGCAATGGGTTCAACCTGAGCATAAGGAAAAACTTTTTCACTGAGGGTGACAGAGCACTGGACCAGGCTGCCCAGAGAGGTTGTGGAGTCTCCTTCTCTGGAGACATTCAAAACCCGCCTGGACGCGTTCCTGTGTGACCTAGTCTAGGTGATCCTGCTCTGGGGAGGGGTGGACTGGATGATCTTTCGAGGTCCCTTCCAAGTCCTAACATTCTGTGTGATTCTGTGTGTGACTCTGTTTGAGACAGTTTATTGTAGCATGATGTCAGCGTAGGATGACTTTAGGTAAAGTTCTCAAGAGGCTGCTAGTGCCTGTCAAAGAGTCACAGTAGAAAAATTAGGGGTGAAACTTGCCCTCTGGCACGTGCCTGTTCCTGGGAGCCACCGTGGCGGTATGTCCCTGGCTGTGGTCCAGCACAGGGACTGGGAGGACTGGTTGTTCTGGCTCTTCAGGGTTTTTGGTGAGGAAAGTGTCTCTTTTTGTTTAAAACTTCAGCAAATTGAGTAGAAAATGAAAATGAAATCTGGGGAGAAGCTACCTGCTCTGTTAACAGATCCATCCATCAAGCTCCATCACATTTTAGACAGCAGGGCTGTCGTATACAACTGCCAGTTTTGGTGCTACTCAATGCTATTTAGTTTAGTATGAATGAAGCTGGCAAAGTCTTGAGTGTTGGTACCTTAATATCAGTGCCCAACTACCTTCACCTTGCCCATTTTAATTTTTGTAAGGTCTTTTACAGTTTTAAGTTGATAATTTCCATGCTGAGTATTTGTCTGAGATAGTGCTAGACTGTTCGAAGTACTTCTGTGAATTTAAGGGAAAACTCTGTCTCTGTATTATATCTTGGTGAATTTTTTCTTTCTGAAGTGCTTGCATTCACGTAAGAGAAGGAAAAAAGGTTTGAAATTTGGCAGGAGGAGGCCTCTGAAGCAGGAATACACAGTTTGCTGTGTCCAGGAAAATCTGTCCAAATTTGGCCAAGTTACGAGCCTTTGAAAAATGTTTTGTAGACTGCTGGCAGCAAAGTACTCCGATGACTCAGAGTGTGTCCCCCTATGGAAGCAGGGGCTAAACACACATTTCCCTCCAATCATGGACACAGGATATGCTGGGGTTATCATGAGTCTTTCTGGGTGCTTTCTGCCTCCTTTCAGTGCTCCTCTCCATCTGCTGATGCTTTGACATTGAAGGAGAGAGATGTGTGGAGGGGAGAGCCAAAGATACCTGGGGTGGAGAAGGGAGATAAACAGCAATTTTTCAGAGGGCTGGTAGAAACCAGCAGGGAGAAGACGACAAGCTTGGGGCGATGAGAGGTTGAAGAGGATGGGAAAGAAAGAAACAAGCCTGGAGAGAGTCAGGCAGAAGGCTGCTTCTCTGGAGCAGGCTCTGCTGCAGTATTGGGAAGAGACCCCTAAACTCTTGGTACTACCATTTTTCTGCTGTGGTCTACAAAATATGCTGGACAGACAACATCTCTCCAGCAGCATGAGCTCTGGGAAGGCACAACAACCTGCTAATGCTTTCTTCTGACCCTCATGGCAGGGATCTGGATGGGAGAGCAAGAGGTCCCACATGCCCTGGCCAACGTGGACAGATGGTGCTCTGGGGTGCCTTCTGCCATTTCTGCCTGCTTCTTTCCTTTTAGGTTAAGGAATACTGAAGCACAAAATGTCCTGAGAGAACATTTATTCAGGCCGTAAAGTCAAGCATTTCAGTGCTAGAAAATGCTGCAAACACAGTTGCTGAGCAACCATAGGCCTGAACCTTAATTAGTGCACACACCTTAGGAGCCAACCATTAATTACATGATCACATGCCATTTTTCCCCCCACAAGTTACAAAAGATTAATTGGCTGAGCAGTCTTGAGCACGTTTTATACAGATTCCTTGGACCTCAGCCCAGCTGTTACCCAAGAGAGGTGTGCACAGAGCACTGAGCCATGGGCTTGTTCTAGCAGCGCAATCTGTGTGGATCGAACAGGTAAAGGTTCATCCCACCACACTCATTTCAGTGCCAATCACACAGTTTCTGCTAAAAGGCTATGCGAGAAAAAGGGTTGTCTTTAGTCATATTTCTGAGGAGTCTGTGAGGTTGTGGGTAGATTTGTTGTCCCAACAAACCCCCCTGAAAGCAGTTACTGGTTCTCTTTCCATGAGAAGACCCTGAAGTTGCAGCTGGGAGCTATCTGGCTGGTGTCCCTCGCTGCTCTTGATGCCATACCAGTGATAGGGAAGGGTTTGGTCAGAAAAGGGGCTGATCCCACAGTATTTCACTACATCTTCAGCCAAGGGTTTGCCAGCAGCAGCTGGGTGAACTCATTGTGACCTAAAGGGATGTCTGCAGAGCCAGGAGAGCTGTTACACCCATGGTGCAGTATGTACTACAGTACATCACAGTGTCACCCAACTAGGTCAATCCTTCAAGTGCTTGTAGTATGCAGTGTAAGTGCACTTAGAGGTTATTGAAAGTTTGGAAGAAGCAGATAAGAAGCTAAGATGTGATGTGTAGGTGGTAGGTTCAGTCCTTCCCCTCGGATACTAATCTAGCTTGGGTTCTCCAATATTTGCATCGCTAACCACAGCAACTTTATACAGGTTTCTCTGAATCTCCTGAAGGTCTTTCCTCCTTGCATCCTCATCCCATGTAAGAAACTCCAGTCTTGCTTGCCAATGGTTGAGGAAGGCTTGTTATCAGACAGATAGTATCCCTGCGTGTAGTGCAAACACAGTCACCAGCTCCTGCTCACTCAGCAAGGGTATGTGCTGTGAAGATGCCAAACCATCAGCTCTCTGGCTGTGGGTTTCATATTAGTCAAACTCCCAGAGTTCAGCCACATTCAAATGAGCAAATGCATACACTCATTTGCACCTATCCTATAGTCTCAGCCAAGTCCTGAGCTTTGTATTGCAACCCACCCTTGCATTGCTCCTGCTCCTATTTCGTGGGAGGTAAATCTTGCTCTGCCCTTTCTTCCTGGATCTGGTCTACCCATGTGTGCTGCTTCCTACTGCTGCTGTATCATCACCTATAAATCATGTTACGGATGCTTATCTTGGCCACAGGCTACATCCCTTTTCCTTCCCCCTTTTCAGCCTCACATCCAAAAGCAGGGGAAGAAGGACAACCAGCGCTGCTTTCCATCCCAGGTCTTAAACTGACCTCCCACGCTTCTTGGCCCTTTCCTTACTCCTGAGGTAAATGGTATATGAGAAATAAGAGTCTTTTCTTTTGTCAAGGAAGCAAGAACAATTTTTTTGCTACAGCTCAGCCTGAGGATGTCTTCTGTTTTACTCCCTCTGTATCTTCTTCGGCTTGGCAGTGGGATAGCTGTGAAGACAATTAACTTCCCACAAAAGTAATTCCTCTCCCCTCCCCTGTAACTGGGGACAGGATTGACCACACTTCAAATGTCTGCAAGATTTTTAACTCCTGTTTGATGCTTACAGTTGATTTCTTTTCGGTTGAATGAAATAACACCCAGTGTGCTGCCAAAACAAGTTGAAGGAGAAAGGCTCTATGGGGAAATTGAGAATTTTGAAGATACATGTGGAGAAAACAGAAAACCTTCATATAATGTAATTTTAAGCCCTTCAGTTGTGACACACAAATCCTAAGGCACTCCTTTCTTCATTGTTTAGCTGGTGGTATTTCTGGATGGAAAGCGCCTGCACCTTTATTATCAGTGATGAGACAGACCATCTCAAGTTTTTAAAATAAATCTCTCCCTCTCTCTGTCACATTCTTCTGAAATGGTGCATATCCTTGAAGCATTTGTCTCTCTGGGAACATGAGGTACCGCCAGAAAACTACTTAGATCATTTATTACTCCTGAATATTTAGAAATCGTTAACCTTTACACACTCCACCCAAGGAAACACTGGGAGAGGCTGTAGGATTTTTTTAACTCTTTCATGTCTTCTCCTCATTTTCAACCTCTCATTCTGTTGCGTATCTGTTTATCACCAAGCAGTTTAATACGCCTTTTATGATCTGGGTTATTCTGCAGAGGGATAAGGAAGCCACGTTTTTTTCTTAGAGGCAGAGATCTATGTTGAAGGCTGTTTCCACAGCATGAACGTATCCAGATGTTACCAGAAATGGTGAACAGGTCCAGCTAAAATGCAGAACAGATGGGATCTTTGCCCCAAACTCTTTCAGGGTCAAAGGCCAAATCTATTCCCTGTTCTGCTTTTTCATATGAAATTAGAAATGGAAATAATAAAACATCTCAAGAGGCCGTTTTCCCTCTATTTCTAAGAGACAAAACCTGGAGACAGATTTAAGCCAAATAAACCCCATACACAGTTAAACATTCCCACTGGCAGTGGAAGACAAAAGAGGGCTGGGCGGGCAGCTCCTTATTTCCTGGACCTCAGTCTGGAGAACATTCCCAGATGCCTCCAGTTCCCAGCACCACACAGTGGGATCCCACTTGCCACATGCCCGGTATGCAGTGGCGCTGCACACAGCTCAGCTGCAGGGTCCCAGTGGCAGCCTGCGGTGCATTAGAGGTTGACAGTTGCTCTTTGGTCCTGCCTTTAGGCTACAGAAGGACCAAACCAAGGGCAATGTCTCTTCTCTCTTTCATCCCTTGCACGAGTAATATGAAGAGAAGAGAAATATATTCTTGGAAAAGGCCTGGTTGTAAGAGGTATCAATAACATTGGCAAAATGACATAATGATTTCTAATTTTTTCAGATGTGTGATTTCAAACATTAGGTAAGTGGGGCCATGTGAAATCCTTGGGAAGCTATTTTGTATTGTGTAAAACTTTTTTTGTGAATTAAATCCAAAATCTAGCAGTTTCAGCCAAAGACAAAGAGAGTGATTCTGAGAAATTGCAGTCAATGCAGTGTGATGATTTCAAAGTGAAACAGCTCAGTTTTTCAGTTTGAAACATTTGTTTTTGTTTTGAGGTTTTCCTGCCTGCAATAAATAAAAAGGGGTGAAAAGTTTAAACACAAACATGAAGTGTTTTGTTTCAGGTCGAACCAAACACTTTGCTTGATCCAAAGTGGAATTTTGGGGTTTTATTGTTTTACCAAGAAAACACAGTTTAATTTCCTGTCAATCCCAAATATTTTTTGTAATTGTAGGCTTGCTGTGCTGGATTCAAAAGCCAGTTATTCCTACTGCTCTTTAGGAAAAAGTCTTGAGAATTAATTTTTTTCTGGGAAGTGAGGTGAATTTTCACAGGACACTACGTGTGTGTGTGGGCAGGTGACGAGGAAGGAGTGCTGAAGATGAAAACTAGTGATTATTGAAGGTCCAAATAGCGCTATAAGTGTGAGACTATGGCTGATCAGGTCTTGAAGCCCCCCTCGGATAGTTATGGTTTTACAGCAGGATTACAGCTATGAGGCTAGTCTCCCTTTGCACAGTCCCTCCGTGGCCCAGCTGAGCACTGCTGCTCTGCTCAGCCCACTTGTGCCATAACCCCTTTGGGAAGGATGGGGCTTACTGAGCATGCGGCTTTCACTCCCAAAAACCAGGGTGGCTGCATCTGGGGCGCGGGATTTGTGGTGTGCAGATGCATGTGGGTATGTGGGAGACAACTGTATATTGTACTTGGATGTTTTAGTTGGTCTGATCAGGACTTATAAAGTTAACACCTTCACATTAGTATCTACTGGGGAAGAAGTCCTGTGGCCTCTGCAAATGTGATAAAGTTAAACACAGCTCCATGCCTAAAATAAAGTGTCACAATCTTCCCCACAATTGGTAAAGTGAGTAAATGCAAAATCAGTGGGCACCAACTGCAGGTAGATCCTCTGGCCAGCTGGGGAAAGATATCACTAAGCAAAAGCCTGGCTGTGGGACTGCCCAAATGTATCTCAGAGCTCACTTTCAACTGATGAAGTATTTGGGATTATGCATTACCCTGTAGGGCACAGAGAATGGCATACTTCTTTAGTGGATTCAGCCAGTGGCATTGTAATTAAGCTAATTACACCGTAGCCTTCAGTTAGGGTAACGAGTTGCTGCTATGCTTGCGTGGATTATGCAGCACTGTAATACATGTCACGGTATTTCAGCGTCTGTGTAACCCATGCTTTCCTCTTGCTGTATTTCTACATGATAGTCCAATGGTAGGAATATTACTATCTCCATAAACTTCTTCTCATTTATTTTGCCCCTGCCAGACAAATCTGGGAAAGGAAATGGACAATTTTGGAGCCCTTTCTCTGGTAGCAAGAGTCTCTCTGTGTGTGTTACTCTGTGTGTGCACATGTGTGTGTGTCCCACGCAAGTTCCTATGCACAGGAAGAGCCGGGGCCATCATGGTCCACAGACAGTGCCCGTGCTGCATCAGCCAAGAGGAACCTTTTCCTTAGCCAAGCACAGTACCGAGCTTGTCTCAACTGGAAGCCAGACTTTGGCTATCTCACAAATTACTGTGTTAAAGAAATCTTTACCGAGTGAGATGTTGGTAAACAAGAGCTTGCTGCTCCAATGATTCACTACCTTCTTACGCACTTTAAGACCAAATTTCTTCACCCTCCTACGGCTGTGGGGAACCGCAGACACGGTGGAACCAGTGCCCTCCACAGGCAGCCAGCGTCCCCCCAAAATGTGTGAGGCTGCGGACGGCATTTCACGTGGCAGTGGAGGTCAGGGGAAAAATACAACGGTGGGGAAGGGATCCTTGGAAAGGCCTGAGAAGGGGCCAAAGCACGTTTGGGAGCCATCCACAGCCAAGGCTGTGGCAGAGAGAGGGGAAGGCAGCCAAGTGCTGCTGGGCAGGCAGGGAGGGCGGTTTTGTGGGCAGGGAAGGATGAGGCGGGCAGGCTGGGCTGTGAGACCAGCCTGGTCATGGGTTGCCTCAGTGATCTCCAGTGAGCGGCTCATGTTTTGTATGCTCTGGTTTTCCTCTCCAGCAAGGGGGAAGATCTACTGCATTTCATTTCACTGCAGGCGTCGTGAAGCTTAATTCATGGAGGTCTTGCTGTAAACCTCCTCAACACCCAAATTAACACTGGTGTGCATAATTGGCTCTTACAGCTTCAGCATGCTTACACTGGAGAGGGAAGCTCTGTGAATGTATACTGTCTGTTCAGCTTCACATTGGAACTCTGTGCTAAAGCGAGCTACACAAGAGACTTGCTGGTTCTTGAAAGCAATACAGTCACATCAGTGTGGCACTGAGCCTAGCTAATTAGCCTTTCCTGGCAGGTCTAATTAGGCTTGGCAGGGATCCATGCTGATAGAGCTATACTTTTGTGGGTTCCAGCTCTCGCTCAGTCCCAGTCAGCGTTGTTATCTGCATCATATCCACACCATGCTGTGAACATACCACCAGTGCTTCCCAGGAGCCCAGGACTCTGGCAGCAAAACTTGTGGAGAGGCCAGCTGAGGACTGAGGAGAACAGCTAGAGCTGGAGGGCTGAAAGGTTGCTTCTTTCTCCTAAGACAAATATTTTGGGGGAAAAGAAAACAGGGAAAAGAGGTCATGCAGACTTTTCTCTGCTTTCTTTGACTTGCTGCAGTGATTTCTGAAAATACTCCACACCCTGAGGTTCCAGATGAGGCCAGACACTATTTTACTCCAATCAAACCCTTTGTGAGACGGAAGCAGTGGCTCTGAGGGGAAAACCACAGGAAAGCCAGTCAGGGACTCCTGGTGGATGGAAATCCTAATAATAACATGTATTCCCTTCCCATCCCTTACCATAGGCTGTGCCCTCTTTTTGTCTGAGCATTGGATGAGTCTCAGTTCATTATCAGCTAATAGTGAGTCTTGATTTGGCTGTAACCGCCACTGTGGCACAGAGCTGAGATGGCCCCCGCGTGCTCCTTGAGGTCAGCCTATCATGAGGGGGGCAAAAAGCAAGGGTGAGAAATGAAAGCTGGGTTCCCTGGGCCATGGCAAGTCCCACCCCGGGGGGCAGCCAGAGGCGAACTTGCTAAAATCAGTTGGAGGAGAAGTGAGGAGGTGGAGACCAAGCCGTGGCTAGCAGTGGAGGCAGAAATCCAGATGGCCACACTCCTAGGTCAACATTGCAGACATGAGAACCTAAAGGAGAAACTGTCACAAAAGTAAACAGCATAAGAGAGAAGACCGTAATGCTTGGACTGGCCATCGTCCAGGTGTCCACCCTCTTATCACAAAACGTGCCGCGGTCAAACACAGGAGCGGGTCTCAAGCATCTGCGCCCAAAAGCACCTAATGAATGTTTGCATGGTGAGCAGAGCGGGAGGCGGCGAGGGGAGAGGAGCGGAAAGCAGGCTTTCGAGCATGTGGCAGGCTGCCTGGCCGGCACAGTGAGTGGCAGGGGAGGGAAGACATGGAACAAAAGCCTTCCTGCAGGAGCAGAGAGAAAAGACCCACTGCTGACAGAAATGAAACAACACAGCCCGCTGCAGAGGCCAAAGCTCCCAGGGCAGGCGAGGCCAATAGTTGTAAAAACAGAGTTTTGAAGTAGGAAATGTAACATGGCTACAAATTGCCTCGCCTCCTCGCATTGACCCCTGTCCAGGCTGCTGAGCAGCCAGGTAGCAAGCTGGCAGTGAGATGGGCAGGCCCTCCTGGCCTACCGGACAGCTCGGCACCCCCACCCCTCTGACCTCTTCCCAAAATACAGGTCTGCCCCACATAGAAATATTCCCAACACCAGCGTTTGAGGCCCAGCGGACAGTGGTGGGGAGACTGGGGGTATTTTTGGAGACTGTCTGCCAACAACAACAATAATACAGTGCCATTAATTCCCACCAGGCCCTAGTGACAATAGCAAAACTGGACAGATCATTTACAACTGATAGATCTGTTGTGAAGACAGGACGCAGGCCATTTTTACCAACAGGTCACCTAAGCCCCAGAGCAGAGTCAAAACACATGGTGAAAAATACATTTTCCTCCTGTTTCCATCCTGGCTGTTCCACAGCTTTTGGCTGGGCAGCGGGATGGTGGAGGACTACAATTTTTGCAGTCGCAGCTCTGGATATTGCTTAATCTTCTGTTTAAGTGGGTCTTTTTACGAAAATATTTGCTGTGAATGTGAAGTAAAAAAAAAAGAAACTAAAAAGATGACTGGAAAGGTTTCTGCCGCACTGTTTACACCCTTCGCACCTTCTTCAGAGTTACAGAAGTTAAAGATGGAAAAGATGTATATTAAGTCACAGAGGGCGAAATTTTCCAAGGCTTTTAAATCACTTACCACTCTGACAAATGACCTCCAGGGAAAATCTTGTGTGGCAATTTCAGCTATTGCAGTCCACCAATCTCTTCTCCATTCCTTGTCTGGAAGTTACCATCCCCACAGCAGAGTCAGCAGCAGAGGATCTGTGCCTGTGCCTCAGCAGCTCCTTTAAGAAATGGGGCTATGAACTTCTGAAGTGGAGTCAGCCTCCTGCTGTTGACTGCTTTTGGGAGAAGCAAGCACTGATGGAGAAGCATGAAAGAAAAGTAAGAGCAACTTAGGTTGGTCGTCTCCTATGCATCTCTCAGAGCTTGCTGAGGCTTTAATTCCCATGCCAAAAGTGACCTGAGGTGCAACACAGGATTCCCAGAGGCCTGATTTTAGAGTGAAATCACTCAAGGCCAGGTCTGCAAAGGAAATTGGGTGCATACATAAGCAGGTAGGAATCAAGGAAGGCTTATAAAAGTGCCCATCAGGTTAGACACTCAACTGCCATTAAAATGTGCAGGAGGCAGACACTGGAAGAGCCAAAGCAATTCAGCTTGTATTTTCTACCACAGAATAATTTAGAAGCTGTTTAGCAGCTTTTTCCTATTTTCTCCTTCCTCTGAAATTTATCCTTATTCTTCTTCATTCCCTCTTTCCTGGGATTTCCTCTCCTACAAAGAGCACTTTTTTCACAGCATATTTTGTTTCAACATGGAAGTTCACTGCTTATTGAAATAAAACAAAGACACCCCAGGGATATTGTTGACCGAATCCCGCCTTGTATTTCTAACATCACCATTTTGGAAAGAAAAACAGTGTTGCATGGCTGATGAGACTGCTCTGTATTTGTTGAATCTGTGAGCTGTTTAGATGCCATCTCAAACCAGGAAGATCCAGTCAGTCCTCAACTGGAATAGTCTTGGGAAAGGCCATCTTAATGGGAGTCTTTCAGCTTAAGTGTGAGCAGGTCAGCTAACATGGGATGTGTTTCACCCAACCTGGGCAGTCACTGAGACGCTGAGATTAAGTTGGATGTTCTGTTTCAATAGTCACCTGTCTCTCTACAGGAAACTCAGCATATTATTTGTACTACATATTTTGGACTTCTTTGTTTATATGAACCTCCTTCTTCAGAAGAAGCATTCCTTTCAGCTCAGTTCCTTTCCTCTACATAGCTCTTGCATCTCAAAAAGGCATATGAAGAACAGATGCACCTAAAGAAGATGAAGTGTGTGATTATTTCTGCAGGGAGGCTGTATAATTCTTTTCAAGCTGTGACAGTGTGAAAACTGAAAATTTCTGCCCAGTGCCTATATGGGTAAGTTACCTGTACCACAGAGGTTTCTTGTAGCATCCTGTCCCTGTGAAACTTTGGAAGGAACAAATCATGGAACAGGCAATACTATCCATTCACTGGGATAGGAGAGCAGATCCATGGCATCCAGAGATGCCTAAACATAGATTTTGCAAGTAAGCGAGGGATGATAAAAAGTGCACAACAGTTCATTGCCCCACGTTACAAGAGGATGATGTTAATCCCAAGGAAGCGTGGCAACCTTTCTTCTGATCTTGCTCTTGCTGTAAAGGGCAAACTCCTGGCCCAGCAGTGTTGTCATTGACTCTGAAACACGATTTCCCTCTGTCCCTGGTTCAGCTGTACTGCCTCTTGCTTGAGCAATGTGAGAGGCGAGAAGCCATTTCATTATGAACTTTCCATGAAATAGCAAGGGTAGAGTCAGGGGTGGGAGGATGTTAATTTACGGCAAAATGTTGTTATTGCAGCCCTTCTTCAACCAGTCATGTTACTGGAAGATAAATAAAGCCCAAGCCAAATCTTCCCCTGGGCTAAGCCTGTGAGTTTGGAGATTTATGTACAATTTATATCCAGCCTGATAATTCCACTGTGTGGCTGATCAAAGGTCTTCACTTGCAGGGTAGGATGTTGTTAAAGGCACTGATATTTGGAACTGGAGCACAGCAGGATGCTGCTTGATGAGGCTGTTACTAAATTTCAGTGTCCAAAAGCAACTTGTTGATCTCTGTGAAAGCACTGCTTGCAGTACGGGGTATGGGGCTATCTCACAGCACAGCAAACATGAGGCTTTTTTTGTCAGTGACCATGCAGAAAAGCCAGGCTCTGTTTGTTCGACTAGAAAATGCTTGCACTAGCTTATTTTTTTCCCCTGAAATTCAGCATTCCTAATTCTGTGTGGGAAGGCTTTTTTCCAGGCTTTTAAAAGTAATATCAGTATTATGGCTAATGAGGCAGTGCAAAGCAAGCTGGTCCATTCACTGTAGCTAATGACTCCATTCCCGTGAGCCTAATCAAAGATTTGTACATTTAATTGCTGTCAAGTCAGCTCTAGCCACCTGCCATTTCTGCCACACCTGAGCTCCCTTCTCCACGGACTGCAATTCTAAATGAATCCATCTCTTTTTCTAAGGGAAGGAAAACAGAGCTGCTGAGCAACCCTGAAATGGTGCTTTACCCTTAAAGCAATGATCAAACAATCTGTGTTGCCACTGAGCAATATGTATGCTAACTGACTGTGGCACAGATTTTTTGAAAATTTATTAGCTCCTTATTGGAGAAATATACCCTTGTCTGGACATGTCCTGGACTTGAGTCAAGTTTCTGTCAGAGGTGAAAGTGATTTTTGTTGGCTCACCACTGAGCAAAAGTTGAACTACATTTATTTTTGGTTTGTTTTTTTTTTTTTTTACCTGATGGAAAATACCACTGAAGCCATTATTCCACTCCTGCAGTGGGCTGGTGGGGTATTTTGACCAACCTTTGTCCTCAGCATCACGATTCCTAAACATCCTGCCCTCTCCATAGGGAATTGATGCAGGAAATGTTGTGGGGCCATGCTCGCTTGAATGTAAGAGATAACTCCTGTTCATTGTTCCAGGAGAGAAAAAAAAAAAAAGAAAAAACCCAGTGTCTGCTAACATATTGTGAAAATAAAATGTTCTTTGTGATCCTGGGTGGACCAGCTTACCTTTTTCCAGGCAAGTGTGATTCCTAAGACTCAGATATCTAATGCCATGTATTTCTGCAGACATATTTCCAGACACATTTTTAAAGTTGTTAGGAAAGGTGCAGCCTATGAAGTTACACCAAAACATTATTGGTTTCTAGCTAACTGTTCATTTTTTAGCCTGGTTTCCTAGTGAAATGAGAATTATGGGATCATGTGGTGCGATCAGTGTCTGTTCATCCCTCAATAATCACTTTTCTATTCTTGACCAAGTTGAAGCCTAGACAACAAAGAAAGGTAAGTGTGAGAGAGATTACATTACTGTTTCAGGAATGTAAGTAGCCAGGTGGAGGTGCAAAACTCCACAAATACCTCCTACAAATGTTCCAAATAGAGGAAGCCTGGCAAGTGAATTCATATGTTGTCAGCAAAAGAAGAGAACATATGGGTGCCTCGAGCACAGTGATAGCCTTAGTTGGAGGTTACCATAAACCACAAAACACAGATCTGCGGAATATGAGACACTATTGATATCCATTCTCACAGAAAGACTTGGTTTGCTTTCTCAACCAATTGCAGAAAGCAAAGACACCATTAAGGTATATAAGATCTTTGACTGAATATAGTAAATTTTTTGCAAGTGGCTTGATCCAAATGCAAGCTGAAGGTTTTTTTTTTGCCCCACTGTGACAATGAGAAAAAGCTTTATAATAGCTTTTAATACAATTTACTTCAATTTTAGGAGCTCTTCATCTGTCAGACAAGTGTAATTGGCCATGAAGTCCTGTGAGTTTTTGCACCGTGAGTTGACAGATGCATAGATTAATTTAGTAGGAAAACCAACAAATAAATTAAAGGGTCTGCAAATGATTAAAGGGTCTGCAGCTATTTGTATCAGTCTGAGAGTTTAGAGCAGAATTGTGATGCTCCTTTTGCTATATGATTAACCATTGTTGTACTTTACTGCAGTGCAAACCTAAAAAGAGCTTAACTTTTTGGCTATTTCTGTGATAATATGTTTGAAGTTTCTTCTCAGAGTATCCTACAATGTCTTCAGAAAAGCAAGCTGCCATGTTGGAAGGCACCTCTTTCCTCTGAGCTGACAGATGACAGAAATTCACATGCACATGGAGGGGAGGGAGATTCAAGGGCTGACTGGGGTGCTAGCATGTTAAATTCTGTAATGCCTGATACCTAGGTTAGCCATGTGTGCCACCTCCTAAAGATGTAAACCTCTGGGTTTCTATGCTTTCCTTTATTAATTAATCAGGCCGGGAAAGGAAGAGGACAGCAACAGTTTCCTTCAGTGGCTGAAGTATCTTATCAGACATGGGAGCCATGTTCAAGTGAAGGGGGCTTACTAGGTGTGAGGCTGGAGATTCTTGCTCCCTTCCTCAGTCATCCACTCCTTCACACACAGCATGTTCAAAGCTCTCCTCTAGCCTGACAGTATAAGCCTTTGAAAAGGAGGGATGGAGAGTTTAATTTATTTTTTCTTGGCCACATTCAAGGTGAGATTCCTGGCCAGTTAACTAAAACATGTAAGAAAGGGACAAGGTTAGCGATGCCTTCCCTGAGGCTTAGTGAGGTGTTGAGATGCTCCAGCAGGAGCTTTTATTTTGCCTGTGCCTTTCTGGAGTTTGCCTCCAAGTAGCCACATGCTTACCACACAGGAGCCAAGCTCCCTGCTGCTAATTTGATGGTTCCCAGCAATGCTACCAAAGGCAGGGCTGAGCCATAAAATGGAACATCATGGTTCCTCCTAGTGTGTGCAAAGTCATAGCATTTGCAATGCTACTGCAATGTAATAATGACAGCGTTTGTGAGGAGCCATGCTTTCACATAGTTGCAGGACAGAGGTCTCTGACCTTTCACAGAACTACGTTGCAAAACTCATTGCCTCACATCCCAGAAGCTAGGAGCTTTGTGGGATTCATGGAAGGGTTAGACAGTCATCTTGTGTAATTGGGAGCCCTGCAGTCCTCTGCTCCTTGTCTGCTTGTGTAGTCTATAGGTGTGGAACTATTCAGGACTTTGAGATGAGTGCAGTGGTGTTCGTAGGAGGAGCTTCCCAAATTACAGAGGGTGGACACAGAGCTGAACAGAGACTGTGAGCAGGTTCAGGCTTTGCTCCTTTTCCACAAGTCATTCATCAACTCCAGCCATTAGTAAATGTAAAGTCAGAACAGAGTTCCACCCTGTCCTCTCTGAGGAGGCCCAAGACCTGGGAGAGGGGTCATGCCATCAATACCGGGGCTATGATTGAGGATCTGTTACTTGCTCCAGCATCACCTTCAGCAGATCTGTCCCTAGAGTCTCATTCTTGATTGCCCTTATATTCATACAGGGTTCATAAGTGGGAATATGGACTATGTAAATAAATTGAGCTAGCAGTGAAGAAGACCTTCACGGAGGTAAATGTATTTCTATCTTGCTGGTTTTGAAAATAACTGTTTCTGGATGCAGGTTCCCTTTAGGGGTGGGGACCAGGGATGCACTACTGACTGAGTTCCCATAAATGCCCTCCCAGATGTGCTCAGCCTATTCAATACTCATGAATAGAGAGGTCTCTCAGAAGCTGACCAAAGCATTCAGGAGAAATGGGAGTGGACTTCTCTCCACCTAAGACCCCGGACAGTTAGGCACATTCTTCCCTGCTCGTCCAAAACAGTGTGAGACCAACTGCAGAAGGAGGTAATACAGCTCCATCGGGGTCTCTGAACCAGAGGAGTCTCAGCAGTGGGTTGTGAGGATGGGGGATTCAGGAACAAACACCCATGATAGGACAGACTGTGCCTTGTCCTCACTTGGACCCAGATACACTGCTCTTCAAATGCTTTCCTGCTACAACCTGCAGAACTGGGTTTTTTTTGTGCTGAACAATTAGCAGCCCTTTAAAAATGATATATACTGGCTCAGATGTTTGTAAGTAGTTTTGTTATTCCTTATGCTGCTTTGGCTGTGTTTGTCTTCCACTTGACACCATGGTCAGTGCTGAAGGCAAATATGCATTTGTTTTGATTTTCTCCTTAGTGTACACTTACAATGGGAAAGCCTGGAAAATCTGCAGGATAACCTCCACAGATAGCTAAATCCATTCTAACTGGCAAGGAAAACACAGAAGGGAGAGTGTATTTTCAAATGCAGTACAAAAATGCTTTCTTGGACAGTAAAATAGTACCATGGGTTTTGTTCAGCTTTTGGCCAGGGGTTCAGATTTCTCCCTGGGGTCCAGAAGTCGGAAATCACAAGCCACTTGGCATAATTTCATATAGATCTCAGAGTATAGCTGTGTTCTCTCTGACTACAGGAGCATATCCTCACAGTCAGATGTTTCTGAAACACCACCTAAAGCACTGCAGGAAATCGATGAGGGAGCAACAGGGCAACCAGCTCTTGGATGGCAAAAACAGGGATCTTCAGCATAGAGATGATTGGAACCACAGCTTTCCTTAATTGGAGTTGAAAAGACTGTATTATCAAGAGAGAGGATCCTTGGAACATAAAAGCGACATTATTAGCTCTTCTACAGTAGCATTCAAATGGTAATTTAACCTTTGAGAGAATAGAATAAAGCAAGAACTCAGAGCAATCCTTTCATTTTCTTCAGTTACTCCTAGCTCATGTACTTGCGTTTCTGCTTCTGTCTGCAAAAGAAGAACTATGGAAACTGAAGCCTTCAGGAAGCTCATTCCCCTCCTCCTCCACCTTTTCCCCTGTAATTTAGACACCTGCCTGCTTTCCTCTTAGGACAGTCACAACCTAGGTCTAGGGCTGGCAAATGCTGCTACGGAGAAATATGAGGACAAAGCCATGATGAGTGGAAGGAGCAGGGCATGCAGCAGTTCAGGTCTATTTACTTAGCTTTTCATAGAATCACAGAATCATTTGGTTGGAGAAGACTTTTAAGAGCATCGAGTCCAACCATAACCTGTCCATTACTAAACCATGTCTCTAAGTATCTCATTTACCTGTCTTTTAAATACCTCCAGGGATGATGGCTCAACCACTTCCTCGGACTTTTTAACACTTTCAGTGAGGAAATTTTTGCTAATATCTAATCTAAACCTCCACTGGTGCCACTTAAGGCCATTTCCTCTCGTCCTACCGCTTGTTACTTGGGAGATGAGAACGACCCCCACGTTGTTAAAATCTTCTTTCAGGCAGTTATAGAGAGCGATTTTTCTTGCTTAGCCTAGCTACTCCCAGAGTTATCTCACTGTCCTTGTTTACTGGGACAGAGTTTGAGAGTCAAATTTCTGTTGAGGAAAACTGCAATTTTGTAAGGACTACAATAGTATTTCATAGGAAAAAAGTGATAAAACTTTGTTTTAGTTTTTTCAGGTAAAGCTGCTATGCAGGTTGACATAGTGATCAAGGTCTTTAGCAGTTTTGAGTTATCCACGTGCAGAAGCTAGGAGGAGCAAAAGCCAGGGCAGACAACCCAGGCTGACCGATTAATAATATTCTATACCATAAATGTCACATTCACTATAACTGAGGAGTTTACTGGGGACTGCCCTCTTTCTTCTTCTTCTTCCTTCTTCTTCCCTCTTCCATGGCTGAAATCTCACAAAGGACTTGTTTACCATGCTGTTCCTGAGGCCTACTCCCCCACAATATTGGCTGAGTATAACTCTGTGTACTTTATATTAATTTTAATATTAGTTATTATTATTTAAAAAATTTATTTCTATTTCAACCCATGATTCTCCTTTCCTTTCCCGTACCCCTTCCCTGGGTGAGGGGGAGACATTGGGTGATAGACCAACTGGATAAAGCATAACACTGACACAGCTAATGCTAGGATGGGTCTCTGTATGTGTGTGCTCAAAGGAAAAGAAACCTCAGTTGAAAGTGAATTATTGCCATTTTCCAACAAGTGCAAAGCCTGCTTTCTTTTAGACTAACCATCATTCAGAGAACTTTTTGACTCAATGATTCTTTGGAGTTAAAAATCCATCTAAATGTGGAAAAGGTATGTAAACACACTGCTGAACTGATAGAATCTAAAATTTATAGAAATGTCAGGAGAATTTAGAGGAGCAACATATGGGTATAAATTCGGTGTGATGCATGAGTGATACAGAATTACATGGCAAGCTGGTTGCCCTATAAATGCAGTAGCTTACACTGACCTGTTTTGAATGAGCTCTGCTGTTAATAAAGGGAAGTATTTGCTATGTAAACTGCTGATGTATAGCAGAAAAATAATAGAGCCCAGCCTTGCAGCCAGAGCGTGATACCCTTTTTCTAGATGAGTAACACTTTGCGGTTTGCACACCATGAATATGGCTATCAATCTGTATCAGGGTGGTATTCCCTGATTATACAGAATAACATAGCCAGGTTTTGTTTCACCAGTTCAGTGATGGTACTTTGTTGAGTAATTTTTAGTTCGGCTGTCCCTGTTTTTCAGAGGACCAGCCAAATACACAATGCCCCTTGGAAACACATATGTGACAAAGCCAGCCAATATCCCTGTGAACCAGGGTTCTGCTCTCTGGGGGGTTAGGCTTTAAGGTCTGTGGCTAGAGCCACAAGAGGATTTAGATGCTGCATGCAAAACCATGACCCTCAAATGCCCAGATGTGCTGCCACTGAACCTTGGAGACACCTGCCATCCCCCAGGACCTCAACAGTAAAGTTGCCCAGAAGCGTAAGGAATCTGCTTCTGCACACAGGAGCACTTCAACCACTCGAGATCACCTTGTTCAGAAAGACAAGCAGGGTACCTTGGGAAAGGGACACAAGAGAAGAGACATGAAATGGAGCTGCAGGAGATGGGGCAGAGCCATCCAGGTCTGAGTCTGAGACTGTGTAGAGCAAAAGGATCTGCCTTCTGCTATGAAGACTAATAATATGGTCAAAAGGAAAAGAGCAGCAACAAAGAAGGAGGACACTGAAGCAGGCTGTAACAGGCAGTTTGGATTTTGTCCCTGCTTTCAGTCGTTATTGAATCAAATGGGGATAACCTATCTCCAGCACAGCTCTGCCTGCATGTACCCAGAAAGGGCTCCATGTTGACAGCAGTGATATCACCTCAGGATCTGCCTTGCTTGTCCTCTCCAGCCCTGTGTTGTATGACCTCCAGCCCAGACTGGCAGTGGGATTAGCAGGATTTACTGGAGTGCACAAGGAGTGGTGTTGGCAGCAGATTGGTGAGCAGTGGCTCTACCCTCCCAGTCAGTCCCGCAGCCGACAGGGCTGGCCTGGGGGCAATGGGCTTTGTTCCCTGCACTGCCTGGGGAAGAGAGGGATTTAGTTATGCTCTAATTGTTGAGCTAATGGACGGGAGGATGATGTGGGTGTGAGCCTCGTCTTCTTTGTCAGATGTTCTTTGTTCTTTAATGGGCTTAAATGACCAACTCCAGGAAAGAGATTTAGAGCTGTGGTTTCTAAGTGGAAGGAAATATCCCTTTTCAGACAAGAATAAAGCACTCAAGTCCTTGACAGAGGCAGGATTTAAGAATCAGGTTTCTATGTGGCATATCCTATTAATGAGGTAAGGTGGTTCCCCATTAAACTTGCTGGCAATTGCCTTTTTCCCCCATTCACTTCACAGGTACCCTCAGCCTCGAGCTCATGACTTGGGACTGATCTACAGCAACAGAGCAGCTGTCCTAAGGCAAGTATTTCCATTGCTTTCTGTAGTAACGATCATCCTTTTGAAGACCAGTCTGTGGTTCCTGGTATGCATCTTTTTGTTTGCAACATGCACATGAAAGATTAAGTAAAACACCTTCTAAATTCCTAGTCTGGCTGCAATGAAAGTGATATTCATTATGGAGTAGAAATGCCAGTGTTCACATACACCTACGTGTCTACAGATAACCAGGATAAAAACAGAGTTATAGCCAAAGAGACCTGAACTGAAGGAGAGAAAGCAAGCAAGAAAGAGGAGGAAAGAGAGGAATACTGTTTCAGAGAAGGAGCCCTGAAGTTAACTTCCCAGCTTGTTAGCCACACGTATTAATAACTCATGCTGGTGAGCAGTCACAGGGGTTTTATAGATACCCACAATCTATGCATGTGAAACACAGTAGGTGCAGGGTGTACTGCAGGGTTCTTACATCTAGCCAAGCTCAATAAAAGCCCAGCAATAGACGAGAAGATGCAGGGTTAAGTATCACAGAGTTTCAGACTGTAATGTCAGAGAAAGTGGAGCGGGATGCTCCAGTTGCAAGCAAAGGAAAGCCACTTGTAAAAGTGAGAGAGGGGTAGACTTTTCTGAATGTCAGAGTACCAACACTGTCAGACAGACTCTTTTTGGACTGCCCAGCAGTACTCAGGCGCCTCAAAAGCACCTTTGTACCTTTGTGGTTCTTGCCACAATTAATCCCTGGAGTAAGTGCCCTCAGATGAATGGAATTGCAGTGGGGCTGCCCTGCCTGGGTGCCGGCCCAGGGCGCTCCACCCAGCCCTGCATGCTTAGCCTGTTACTCATGCACTGTCTTCAGACGCTGGAGGCTTGCAGCCTCTCTGCCACTTCTTCTGTCACTTCTCTTTTCCACGACTTTTGGGTGGTTTCGGAGCTCCAGCCCTAGTGCAGGCCTCTTATCACTCTGCTCCTTTGTTTGTCTTCTGCATCTACCACCTTGTTTGCTTGGCCCATGTGTTATTTCCGTGAGCATGAGTAGCTGCAGCTTCATACACAGCCTGCCAGCTTCTGGTCTGTGCCTAAGTGCCCTTGGTGCAAGTGCATCCATGCTATTTGCTTACATTCTTCCAAAATAACAAAATCTCTATGCTTGGACTTAAAGATTTGTGATCATCCTTTTGCCTCTGGCTGTGCATCTTCTGATCCTGTGTAATCATCATATCAAGTGCCATGTGTTTTACAGGAAGCCTGCATATCTCTCCAGTTCCAAATTCTCCTACTAAAGACCTGTATTTGTTAATTAGGAGTAATCCCTGTTAATTATGAGGAAATACGTACAATGGCTCCCAGCTCTGCATGTCTGCATGGAGTATTTCACTAAGTATATAACCTTTGGCACCAGAGACCTGCTCTTGGGAGAATTAGACATCAGATTATTTGTTTAAGCCTTGAGTCACCAGGATGTCCACCAAGATAAAAGTCACTTTTCAAGGTCATCTCAGACCTCATGACCTTTAGGCCCACTCCAGAATTTTTAAGACTTCCTGGTTAAATACAGTTTATCATTGTTTGAAGGAATTTGGCCTCTGGCAAGTAAAGGTGAAAAGTCATCTATATTTGAATGTTTTCAGTATACAAGCTTGGCTGCTGCCCATGGTTTTAAAGTTGCCCACTGTATTTATAACCTGAACAAAGCTATGAAAGGCATAGTGGGACTCACTAGCACAATTAGAAGCCATCAAGTGTGGTGTTAATGAAAAACTAGAGGGACAGAGTCAGTCCTTCTTTATGCGAGGGCCAAATGGGAATAGCTTTGTTGAAGTTGCTCAGGATCTGCCTCTGAAAATGAAGGTTGGAGATGCTGGAGAGAGGTGCAGGCTGTGCCACATTTGCACCCCTGTTGACACAGCTGTACAGTGGCATAAGTGAAGCTGATACTGAGGGCAAATCCCACTCATTTATCCTTCTGTCACCTCTTCTTGTCAGCGGTGCGCTCAGCAGCCAACCTCTGTTCACGCGTAAACCCAATGAAGACTGAAGCTGCAACAGGTCAGATGCTGCTGCCAGTAATACCAGTACAACACCTTGGAGTGAGCAGGACAGGTTTTGATCATGGTTGCACAATGGTCCCACTGAAATCACACTGCTACCTGCAGAGGTGTGAGAGCCCAGGTTCATCGTGGTGTGACTGAAGTCAGCATCTGAGGCGTGAGAGTTTCTCTGACTCATCCAAAGCAGTGCTGATCCTCCAGATTCACATTAGTGCACTTTCATATCAAAATTAATTGAAATGGGGCTTAAATTGACACAATCCTACATGTGGAGAGACTCCACCTGTTCAAGGTAAAAGACAACTCGGCTCTGTGGCTTCTTTCCTTTATTTCCCTGTGGGTTTGCAGTGTCTATGTCTACATCCTACTTGCACAACCGCAAGGAGAGCAGGAAGATATTCCGATGTTTGCAAATCTGTCTGGATCCTCTCTGTGATATAACGTTTCCCAGAAGCGGATTGCCGTGGGGTCAATAGTCCTCTACTCCCACTCCTTCATGTGAGCCCTTTCCATTGACATCATGTTGCATGTGCTTCCAGAAGGCACTGGAGACATGAATGGGATAGTGCCTGTCCATCCCACCTCCTGCTGCCCTTCAGACTGCGATGGAGCCTTTCTAGCTGTGATGTGGAGGCCTTGACCAAGTGCAAAGCAGCACGAGGGAGATGATCATCTGCCATGCTGAGCCCCAGATTGTGCAGCCAAGGACTGCTAAGTTCGGTTGTGGAGACAATCTGCAGCTGGTAGGTTTGTGTGGGGAGAGCACGCACTGAAAATGTGTAATTACTGGATTTGGGCTTTATTTGAAAGAATTAAAAGGATTTCACCAAGAGATTGCTGTACATATTGCAAAGCCAGACTGACTTTTTTTTTCTTTTTTCTTTTTATTTTTTTTTAAGGGAGCCCTTTGTTGAAATCTTGGCAGCACATCTCCGTCGGGAAGACAGGACTGCTCTGTGCTGAAGCTGCAGTTGGCACATCTCCTCCCCAGCATGCGGGGTGTGCAAAGGCGGTGGGGAAGGCTGCCATCTGATGGTGAACCTTGCACGACTCCAGCATGCTGAGCTAACCTACCTTGCCCCCCGTTCCCAGGGCATGTTTTCTCAACGAGTCATGCCTGCAGCACCAGAAGCAGCTGAGGTGTTTAACCATGGGTCTTGTGCTTTAACTTTGAAACCAACACTGCCAGAGCCTTCAGCTTTCTGATTTCTTGCCTTGTCAACATTTTGTGTGAGAGCAAAATGGTAGTTATGAAAAACCATGTGGGCGAGGCAATCATTCATCTGGGAAGAGGCCGATCGTCAAAGATGGTTTTAGTGGCAACTTGAGACCGATATGCTATTGTCTGTGACAGTAGCTTTGCTGAGTCACAGCCCCAGGTGGAAACTCCCCTGGAACCGCTTGTGGGTTGCAAATCATAATTTTGGGATTCTTTGGCATTCATCACTAACTTTCTGCCGTGGCTGACACGTCCTACGCTCTCGTGCTCACTGTCTGCCCTCTGCTTCCTGAAAAACGCACTAGTGCTCACCCAACAGGGGCTAGAGGCTCCCTCTCTGCTCTGTGGGACATGGCAAATCTGTGGCAGGGTCTGTGGTGTTTCCAGAAAACCGTGGACATGAGTCTGTGACAAAGAGGTTCAGCTTTGTCCAGTAAGACCCTCTAGATGGAATGAGAGTGTCTTTGCTGAATGGTGGGAGTCCAGCATGGCAGTGTGGGAGCAGGCAGGTGGCCAGCATCCATCCTGACAGCAAAGGGGGATGGAATACAAGAGGGGATTTTTAAGGATGGCAAAAGTCACTTGTTCAGGGAAATGGTTAGAAACTTTGTCATTAAAAGTGCTTTGGATGGAGGAGAGGGAGAAACTGCCTTTTAAAATGTTGTCCAAATCACACCAGCATTAACAGCTGTCTAAAGTATGTCCTGAATATACACTCCCTGGACAAGTGCATGAATATGCACGCTGAAACATTAATGGGCCCTACCCACCACCCTGGCTCCCATAACCGCACTTCTGAGTCCCACAGCTGGGAATTTCTGTAGCATAGTGTGCTTGAAGGCAGTCTTTCAAATGTGAGTTCTGGCTAGAGAAAACTTCTGTATTAAATCTTATTTTTCTCCAGATTATAGATGATTTTATTTTTAAAAGCTGTTTCTTGGAGCAGTAGAAGCCCAAGGTAGTGCAGTGCTTAAGTATGGGAGGTGAATCAGACTACTTTCAGCTGAAGGGGCCCAGGCTGCTGCATCTTATATGTGTCACCTGTGGGGCTTTTGAATGGATTAGGAACAAGAGAGAGAAGGTAATTGTTGAAATATGGAATAAAGGTGTCAAAAGAAGCTCCAACAGTGGAAAGAAAATCATTACACTTTACGTCAGGATTTTCATTATTACTTCTGTGTTTCTGCATGGATATAGAAGGCCAGGCCTCTCCAGGTGTCTTTCCATGTTGTATCGTAATCATATGTTTCTGTCCTGCCTCACAGTCCTGCCTTCCCTATCCCTTCCCCTCAGCTCCAATTTTACTGCTTCTCAGCTCAGTGCATTTGCTTATAATGACGCAAATCACTTCCTTTCCTTCTGAAAAGGAAAAAAAGGAAAACAACACCCATCCATTTTTAGATAGTAACCACATGCACAGTTGAATCTGTGCAGCTGGGAAGCATGCAGCAGCAAACAGCTGGGAATGGGCAGGTGTGGGAAGCTCTTAGGTTTGTCATGGAAAGGCAAAATGTGTAATTACGGGCAAGGAATGGGGTTGCACACACTGCCAGGAGAGTC
>NW_010182024.1:23618-62579 GCF_000695765.1 Mesitornis unicolor
CCGGGATAAGGTCATTTCATGGTATATTGACTTCAGTGGTTTAATCCACCTTAAAATGTTCCTGTGCTCCTGTGTCCCACCAGCCCTATTGCTCACCACCTCCTCAGTTGTGCCAGATCCACCACAGGCATTAAGCTGTGTTGGTGGAAAAATGGGGCTAAAAAATTAATCTGCCCACAAAGAGGTTATAGGCAGCTAAATGGATAGGTAGGTAGGTAGATGAATACATAGGGAAATAGAGGTGGTTGGTTTTTTTCTTTGAGTTTAAATGATTCACTGAGTCAATTCAGAGTGCAGTCCTAAGGTCAGTGTTTCTGGGAGGCAAGGGTGGATGGAAGGACAAGGAATTATATCCTGAGGAAATGGGGACCCCTGGAGAAAGTTATGATGTGATTTCTGCAATGCACCAGGTCTCCACGAAGCAGAGGCCACCTTTTGCTAGGCCTAGAAGCACTCTCAGGCTGTTTCTAGTGAGGATAGTGGCAGATGGCTGGACGAAATGAGGTGTTACTACCACAGCTCCTAAACTTACACAATTCCAGAGGATGTACTGAGCACCAAGTACATAAAAACCCAAGCTGGAACTCATAACGCCCGGTCTCCATCATGTGCAAATATACAAGAAGTCCTTCAGAGCTACCATGTGGCCTGAAAAGGGGGGAGAGATGGCATCTGGGATTCAGTGGTGGTAATGGTCCTCCCTTGCTCTTTTCTTGGGAATGGCTTGGGGCTGAGCTCTGCAGGATGACAGAGAGGACAAGATCAGCCCTGCCATCCCCACCATGCTCAGAGATCTTTGTGCAGTGCAGATATTACATACAACACAGTGCTGATAAAGACAGGAAAAAAACTCGAGTGCAGCCATTCAAGGTTTCAACTTGGTATTGATCAGTAAAGAAGAGGATTTTTTTCTCCATGAGCTCTGCTCTATTCATACACTGAAGTTTAACTTCAGTATGAAGATGAATCCCCCCTGCACATACAATATATAAATCTTAACATAATAGGAGCATACTGTGTGCTAGTTTTTTATTCAGAGCTTGTTTACAAGAGAGGAATAGGGAAAAGCAGGAGTGATTAACTAAAAAGAACTTTTCCCCATGGAAACTCTACTTTGCTTCAGATTATTAGGAGAAGTAGTTATTCCCCATTCACACTCACATGTACTGCTCTCCATTTGGGACATAAGGCCTTCAGGTGTCTTTTCTGGCTCAGCTCTCTCAGCTCAGAATAAGGCACATGCTTGCATAGGTCTGTGCTGATCCATGAAGCTGCAGGGACTTCCCCGAGGTGCTGAGGGCAGGGATCGTCTCCCTCTGCTGTGGTGGACGTGGCTTGATCTGACTGTTGCAGGAGCTAGTGAGGCTTCATTAGCTTTTTGGCTACTTGAGGGATCAGGTGAATGCAAGAGCTGGATCTAGGAGGTGGATAGGAGAGCTGAACTGGGTGATGGCAAGATGAGAGGGAGGGACAGGAAGAGGACTGTGCAATTGGGAGCCAGGGAGATGCTGGGGTGGCTTGGCCATCTCACCAACCCTCACCCCTGTGCACACCACGAAGTGCCTGGCTTAAGTGTGCT
The DNA here is from genome assembly GCF_000695765.1 of Mesitornis unicolor. Taxonomy (NCBI): domain Eukaryota; kingdom Metazoa; phylum Chordata; class Aves; order Mesitornithiformes; family Mesitornithidae; genus Mesitornis; species Mesitornis unicolor. The sequence continues at coordinate 25,198 of NW_010182024.1, forward strand.
AAACATGGGTTAAAACATGCTGCTTCTTACATCCCCTGTTTTAAAATAGTGTGCAAGGTACATGTGAACATCTGGTTCTTCTGATGCTTCTGGAGAGCTGGTGAGAAGTCAGCATTTATCAAGAGCTGGGAGAGCTGGAAAAATTGTGACAGTTTGGCTTGAGCTGACACTGAATGAGAAGGGCCAAACCCAGAGAGATGCACACTCAAGCGTGTGAGGAAGAGGAATTAAGTGTTTCTTTTTTCCCTCTGCACTCACGTAAAAGCAATGGCAAAGTCAAGGACATGGAAATGAAACTGCAGATGTGGAACCAACACTTGTAGACCCGAGCTAGCAGGGCATTTCCAACATACCCTGATGTCTCCTGCAGGAACAGGATCAGAGCTGAAGCAAGTTAAGAAGCACTCCAAGTTCCAGATCACTGAAAGAATCTTCTGGTCACCCAAGCATGAGCCTTGCAGAGAAATGAAGGCAATGCAAAGTCAACAATTTCAGACTAGCCTCAAAAGGCATTATCTTGACGTTAGCACCAGCTGGGTTCCCAAGTATTTTAATTTTTTTTCACACTGTAGAACATGAGACCAATTTGCTGAAGTCCTGGGGTGCCAATCACACCCAGGCATGCTTGAACTGGCCCTTCATACTCCAGTGTGTGGGAGAGCACGGGGTTTTGGAGGTCCTCTTGAGCCTGCCAGCCCTGGAGCTGTTTCACAGCTGCTGGAGGGCTGCCAGCTCGCAGGTCTTTTAATGAGTGGTGTAGTGTCTGGCAAGTAACTTGTCTTCAAGTGAGTGTGACTAATCATGAATCTTTTCAATAATGCTGACAATCCAGTCTGTCTTCTCTGACTCTGCCTGAGCCCGCTGAAATAGGAGTAAATTAGCCTTATTCTGGCAAAGGCAGGAAAGGATAAAGAGCCCCTAAAAGGTTTCCAGTGCGCCATGCCTGAGTTTTGGAGTAGAACGTAATAATCAGAGTTGTTGTGTGTGTGCTTTGAGAGCAGCTAAATAGCTCCAAAGGTCTGAAAGATCGCACTCTGCCACCATCCCCCGGACCATTTGCCTGAATGTGTAATTTCTGTACTTCCCTGGCACAGTGTGCTCCTGCAAAGGCAATAAGCCAAAACCTATTAGGGTTCACAACCCCATGTTAATGGTTTCTGTTTGTTTTATTGGGTATATCCTTACTGTCTGCCTGAGCAGCAGAGCCAGAATGTGGTACTTTACTTACTGATCTGTGCTAACTTGACCTAGTTTACTTGGTTAGAGAGCAAGATCTTTGTCTCTTTCTTTAATGAGTTCCCTTGGACAGCTAAGGAAGCAAAAATGCAATTGGGCTTTGTATCATATGCAGAAGTATATCTTATTATTTCTTCTCTGAGAAGAATGGTGAAGGCATTGTTCCCCCAAATGAAACCCACTGGAAAGTAAGTACATAATGAAGAAAAAGCAAAGAGATTGGGAAATTAAGCCCAAGGAGGGGAAGAATGGGAAAGTATCAGTAAGTTCCAGGTGAGTGTCTGCTGCTGGAAAAGGAAAGGAAATTTTGTTGCAAAGGTATAGTTCTCAAAATTGTCTTTAATATTACTGAATGGGACTTGGAGACTAAATGATGTCACAGGTCTGAGTCATGTTGCTTGGTGTGACAGGGTGGATGATGTGCCTGAGTACTGGAGATCTCATCCAGCTCTTTTTAATTACATCTGTGTGCGTTACCTTCCCAGCAAAACACGTAATTCTCAGCAGAGGAAAACTGATAGTTCTCGCTGACATGTTGTGACTGCTGAGTGTCACTACAGTTTTCCCTCCTGGTTTTCTTTTTTGTACTTGCAGTTGTTTACCTCTGCTCGATATTTCAACCTCCACCCCTTCCCGCTACTCTTGCAGAGGTTTGGAGTAATTCCTGATGGAGTATGAGGTCTCTCTTCCCTTCTTTTCCTTCTCTCTCTTTCTAGACCACAGCATTTTGGTAGCTCTTCAGGGACCCAGCTAAGAGCATGAATGGGAAAGTGATTTTGTGATACACAAATCCTACCCATCAGAACAAGTTTTGTGGGTTTCTGCCTAACTGGAACAATTGCCAGAATTGGCAAATCTTTGCAGAGGGCAGCAGTGGGGCTTAAACTGCGTTATTAACACTTAGTTATGTACAATGTTCACATCATACTGTACATCAGATAGAATTGTACTTTCTCGTCACCATTTTAGAAGGAGGTGAGAGGACAAAGGTTAAAGATAAAACTGCCTAAGGAAGGGGTGGATGCTGCTGTCTTTCAAGTTCACTGCCAATCCTAGCACTTCATGAAAGTTTTATGTACGAGTGTTGGAAGGAAGAGATATTACATGCTATAATTTGGGAAAAACAAATGACTCCTGTATATCCAATACATAGTCAGCTTAGCGGAAATGAGACAGTGCAGAAAGAACTATGTTTACTACAGGCCACAGAAGGAGGAGGTTGTGCTTTAATAACAACTTAAGAAAAGAGGAAAAGGAATAAAAACTTTATGAACATCAAAAAATCTCGCTGTATGTCACCAGGAAATTCCTATCCCTTTTCATTGCTTGCCTGATCTGCTCTTTGAAGTTTGATTACTGCCACTTCAAGACAGAAGAGATTTAGCTGTTGTAAGTGGTAAATCTCTACTCACAAATAAATATGGTAGTTCTTCCATAACTTCTATTGGTCAAGATATGTATGAAGCGTTTTTGAGATCTTTTTTGCTCAGTCTTGTAGGCAGTCACCTGTTCAACTACAACAATAAAAAAAAATCCTAGTTTGCCCAATTTGTATTTTTATTATATTTACCAAAATTCTCTCTTGTCGTATCAAGACCTCAAGTTTGATACAATGCCTTTGCTTAATTGTTTATCTGCCTGTTTTTGTTCTAACAAATAAAAAGTGTCCAGATTTCTGCATTACCTAGTCTCTTTGCTGTGGCTGTTTGGCGTAGTTAAGAGCGAGCACATGAAATTAAGGAAATTGCTGCCTCTATTGGTGTGACATAAATGCACCTATTTGCCAAGGAATCCTCCCCCAGATATGCCTGCATGCTCTGCTTCTTACGGAGTCTGGGAACCCACAGCCCATAAGCCTCAAATCCCATGAGGAGACTTAGGAGTGGGACAGAGGAAGGGAGAGGACAGCAATGGGTTTGGAATTTAACATTTTACCAGTAGGTCCTGACATTGCAGAAACAGCATTAGAAAAGGATTTTATGTTGTGCTTCCGTTCGGCTTTACCAAATTGCATTGAAGGAGAGATCTCTCCCAAGCCTCATAAATGTGAAGTTAATTAGAGCTTGGTGCAGGAGCTCAGTCAGACCTACAGCAGGGACCTCAGCAACAGTTTCTGCATAGTCAGACAACCAGGGCAAGGCATCGTGTTCATGGTAACTGAACCTGTGCTTATGATTCTGACAAAACCACCCCAAAACAAGTTCAAGTCCTAAAATATTAGCCGTTCCCATTGCCTGTCATTACCCTAGTCATCGGTTTGTGCCTGTTCATGTCATGCTTACTTGAAACAGCTGTCTCCATCCTTGCATCTGAATTTCCTGAATGCTTCTTCTCACGTCTACTCTTTCTTTATGCTTTATGCCTTCCCTCTTGCTCCTCCTTCAGGGATGTGTTTTACTGACCATTGAGGATATAATAGAAATAATATCTGTACAGCAACTGGTCCTTTGGTTGTAAGGCCTTGGAAGCAATCAGTGGGGCTAATTCTTCTCATATTGAGGTCAATATGTTTACAGTGATGTGACTGCCTGGAAAAAGAGAGACTTTTGCAAAGGCGTCTGTTTTTTCTAGATTTTTTTTCCTCTCAAGTATTATGGAAAATGGTTGGAGAGAAATAAACAGGAATTTTTCCTGAGATTTTTTTTTCTTAGGTTGGATAATGAAGGAATTTTTACAGAGTGAGAGAGATGATTTATAGGGCAGGTTCTCAGTAGGTGAATACTGGTGTTCAGAAGACATATTCAGAGATATTAGCATTTAGAAGTACTCAGATGAAAAAAAAAATATAGCCTGGTATGTATGTTCTTATCGAAGGCCCAGAAGACATACCAATGAATATTGGCCAAGTAGTGTAAAATACAGGTCCTAGGTGGCATGACACACATATTATTAGCAACATGAGACCTACATCGAAGTTGTAGATAAATTACTGAAAAAGCCCAACATTTTTTTATGTTCATGTATGCAGCTCTGCACAGAGCTGCTGCCTCTACGTGTCGTACTCAAGCAAACCACCGCCAGGGACCCTGCATGGAGTTACTTTGAAGTTTGCCCTAAAGTATGGCTGCAAGGTTACTTATGCTGCTTTTTTATTTATTTTTTTTCTGCCTTCCAGTTAGTTAGGTTAGACTTGATTTTTGGTAGACAGAGAGAGTCTTACCTAGTTTGTGTTTGTTTTCAGAGCAACAGTGGGAAAAACACTGAGGAACAAGTGGGCCTTGGGAAAAAAATTCAAAATTAGGGAAATGAAAGAGCACTTAGTTCTGAACAGATAAAAAATTTCTATATCCTGCCATTTTTGTAGAGTTTAATATTCAAATACCTTGTTTGCTGGTAAGAGGAATACCCAATGATCCCCAAAATATGTGAGAGCAAGAGATTGCACACAGGGTTTCCAGTCACACAAACACATTGCTCAGTGTTCACTCTTGAGGTCTGAAATATCAGAAGGAATCTTATGAAAACGACAGCTTCATTTCCATGCTGTGTATAGTATACATTGCACCTTGTGCAAATTGCTGTAAGGGGGCAAAGTACTTTTCTTGAATCAGCAGGGCAGCACTGAGCTTTGATATCTGCTCTTCGATACTGTCAACTGAAAGAGATCTTCACAGGCAGGAAAGGCAAGGCATCAGCGCTGACTGCTGACATACACTGATCTGGGAAGAGAGTCTTGCCCAGAAAGCATTTAAATGTGCAGAATTTTAACTGTTTCTTTGGATTCTGCCAAGAAGGCTATTGGTTATAAAGCACTGCAAACAAGCAAGAGGCACAGGGCAGGAGATTTTGAATCTAATCTGGTTTACTGTATCTAGGCATGGGTGACAACTGTACCCTGCCAAACAGCTTAGCTCCCAAGAATGGTCCCAGGTTTCTATGTGCTGATCATTCACAGTACCAAAGCATTTGCTCACTCATACTCTCAATTTTGAAGCATATCAGCTAGTTCTGGTTGAAATGAAGCATTATGTACTTCTGGAGTTACTCCAGGTTTTGCTACCAAAAGGCAGTGAAGACAAGACACCCCTGGAGTGGTTTCTGTTTGCCCCATGTCGTCCTCCAACAGTATCCCCAGGGGATTTATGGCCTGGACACCACCACATGCCCTGAGGATACAAACCAGGGTAAAAACCTTGTTACTTTCAGTTTCATGATGAAATGCACTATCCTCCAGCACAGACCTCATGCTGTTTTTTTAAACCAAACCATCTCCCCGTAAGTTTACACACAAAATAATGTTGATGTCCTGGAACTGCAGGGGCATCACAGAGGGCCCAGAGGAGAGCCGTGCAAAGTGGTGCAGGGTATGACCTCTTCTCTTGAAGGGATCAAGCCATAAGCACTGAACCTGCAGGGATCACCCTCCAAAAATGAGGCATTTATCAGTGTGTGTATATCTAATATGGTACAGCTTGTTTGGATCACTCCCAGTTTACACCCTGAAATTAGTAGCAAGGCAGACTTGCTGCAGGTAACTTCCAGTTAGGATCCTTGGTATGTCCAGGTGGCTGCTGACCTACCCTGCAGAGCCCTACTGAGCTTTGAGGAGCCAGAAAAGGGAACAAGATTTCCAACACAGACCCTTTTAGAGCTGGGCCCAAGCTCTTCCTTAGGATGTGTGCAAAGAGGGCAGAAGCAGAAGAGATTATGTTGCAAATACTCATGAAGCCTCTGAAACCCAACTGGCCCTGATCGTCTTCCATGTTGGTCTGAGTTATGCACAGGCCAGACACCCTGTTTCTCCAAAATGAGTTCAGCAGTCCAGGAATGGAAGCCAGCCCTTATTCCCTCAGTACTGCCAGGAGAAAATTAAGAAAGATGTGAGCAAATAGCTGTAACAGTAACCACAATCTAATTTCCCTCCCTACTGTATAGAATTAGCCATTCTGATATTTTTTTCTGAAAGGAGCCCCAAATATCATCACTTTCACTTTCAGAGAAGTATTTTAAGTGATGTCCCCAGGGAATGTTTTGCAAATAACCAAGACTGATTATTCAAAAAGCAAAGAAATCAGTAATCCACTTTGTTGCCTCCTCTGCTCTATAATTGTCTTTGCTGTAAGTATGTTCATCATGAGCTCTTTTCTGACTAATATAAGCTATAATATATTGAATAATTGCAGGAAGATAGAGAGTTCTATATTTAATTCCTTTACCTGATCTTTTAAAACTCTCTGTAATTTCTCTCAGAAGCAAGAACAGTTGTTTACGCTGTGGTTTGAAACCGTGATGAGGGCCCTTTCCCTGAAGCCTTAAATACAGCCAGAAGGCTATAAGAAATCTCTTGGATTTCATCTACTCCTGTTTTCAAAACATCGCGAGTGAGAGGAGCTTTGCAAGCAGTGGCTGGCTCTGCATCTTTTGATCATTGGAAATGAGTTTTAATTCAAACTGGCAGTTGTAGTTGGTAGCATCACGTCAATAAAAAATAAATTGCTTCAGGTATTTTTGTGGTTTCTTTTTTTCCGAAGGCTGGCTTATTTAGAAGGAGGCTTAGTATGAGCAAAGTAATCTCATTTAACGTGGTTACATGCTAGAGCGCAGTTGACTTTATGCTATATACTATGGAGAATGTAGCATGGGACTGCAAAATGGGGATGCATCTTTGAGAGGCTTTGGGGCTTGGTAAAGCAGCCAACAAGCTGGGCTGCAAAGAGGTCTGCCTACTGCAAAACAAAGGTAGCAACCTTTTGCTTTCTTTATGCTATTTTGGGCAATTTGTAGGGCAGATGAACTGCTGTATGCCCTGAGGCCCTGATCTGCAGAGCACAACCTGGCTCAGCCCTGCTGCTTGTGAGGCTGAGACCTGGGTGCACATCCTCACTCCACTGATTCTTTTGAGATGAGAGAGGAGGAGTTATAATGCATTTCCATAGGTCTCCTGGCTAGTATGGCTGTGGTACCCTCCAGGATGAACCTATCCCTAGCAAACTCTTGAGCACAGCCACAGATTTAAGGCTATCAAAGCTACAAGTGGTTGAGAGATAACACATCAGGAAGCTTAATAATAGCAGCCCAGCCAGACCCAGGGACAATCATATCAGTGCACTATTAATCACAGGAGATATTGTATGTCCTGCATACATATGCAGTCATATCTCACAAATAAATCTGACAGTGTGTGGTCCAGACACTGAACAGAGTTTGTCCATGTCACCAGAGGTTTGTCTTGGTTTATAAGACAAAGAGTAAATTATACAAAAGCATAGTATTTACTAAACTGACATTTCATATGATGGTATGAAAAACAATGTGTTATGGGCTATGATGTGCTTACAGTTTTGAATGGCATTGCTTACACCAGTGTTTAAACTGGCAATGTGCACACAAGTTAAGGTCAGTCGAAGTTTAAGCTGAAATATTTTGCACCATCTCTTCAAGTGGACACTAGAAACTTAAAATATTCCACTGTTCAGTTTCTCTTTGGGTCTCCTGGTGTCTCAAGTTACACCTGAGATAAATCAACTCAAGTAAGTTAGAAGAAACCTTCTTTTTTTTACTTTGGGTGTGGGTTGCAGTTATTTTGTGTCTCCTGTACTCTCCTCTGTTTTTCTTGGTTGCTCATAAAGCAAAAGAGAAAAGGGGAAAACAGTACATAAATCATTACAGAAATACAAAAATACTTGAGGAGCACAGAGCCATAGTATACTCCAACTATTTTTCAGTTTTGCTTTAAAACACCACTGGCACGTTTTGTTTTGCACTTTATTTTTGAGGCATAGTTTTGTCAATTTGAGTCTTCTTGGCTTCATTTGAATCAATGGCAAAACAATAATCAGTGTTAGAAAAAAAAAGTTATTTCCACTGGGAACAAATTCTTCTGACTTGAGACTTAACCTGCACGCTTCCTCCAGCTCCAAGTTCCTCTGCCCTAACTAACAGAGTTATACTCTGGACTAATTTAAAATGCAGTTGCAGAACTCACCAGAGAAAGTCATTTAGCAGTGTATCGACAGAAGGGCAGACTGTAAATCTAATAAGCTTCTTCCATTTCTAATTTCTGGTATCCCACTATTAACAATATTATATTGCCTTTGGCAAAATCTGACACTCACATATGGCAGTGTACCAAATGGTCTATTAATATGACAGATGCCTTTTAGAAAAGAGTAACTCTCTCACCCCCCTCGGATACATAGATGAATTGAAGAATGCCTTGAACAAAGCTCACTATTTACTCTTTTTCTGTTCTCATGCTGCTTATTAAACTGATGTGATGTAAAACCAAGGTATAAACCAGACTGCTGTGCTAAATGTAATTCAATAGCATCACTTCAAAGATAAGTATGTTGTTAACTTTCCATTGGAATTAACCTATCTGAGACAGCTCTTCATAGTCACAGAATATTTACGTGTAACCTTGTGAACTGTCACATGCAGCTGGTGAATGCCAGTGGTTTTCACTTCATAATGTAACCACCTCAGACAGTAGAAAGCCAGAACTGAAGAAATGCAGGTATATCCAGGTAACAACAAAACACATCTGACAGTGGTTTTGAACTAAGAAAATCTGGCATTTTAAATGCACCTTGAAGAGGAGTCTCTGGAGAATTCACATTCTCTGATTTGGATCCTCTCTAAGCCTCTAATGACACTATCTTGAAATAAATCTTACCTGAAGCAGATACCTCCTTCAATATACCTGTATGAACCCTTTGTTCCAACACACACAAGGAGCACTTTGAGTTTCATACTGGTCTATATGACTTTTACAAGCTGTCAGCATTAAGTTTCATAACAAACAGATGTTCATATTTTATAAGCCTCCTCCATGAAAGACCTCCAGTATTCTCTACTTCAACAGAGGCACAATGGAAAATTATAAGGGTCTAGAAACAGACTCCTGTGGGATCTGGAAATGACTAAGTTTGGCTCCAGCGAAACACATCTACATCTGTGGAGACATCAATTGTAAATGGTGGGAAGGAGTGGATGAGCGAGATTAGATAAAAGCCAAAGGTTTAACATCCTGATGCTGAACGGATTTCCACTGGTAGTTGAAAGAGGGTGCTGCCCTGCTTCTGTGGAGACACTGGCTTCAAACCTGACATTTGGGAGTGGCAGTTCGGGGCTGTTTCCTAACACCATGGGAGGTAGCAGAGCTGTGAATCCAATGACACCTACCTAAGTGGGTCAGAGGAGCACTAAAGGAGTCTCTTTCCATGCTTCTTGCTCATTATTGCTAAGGGATTACTTCAGGGGCAAGGATGCGGGTGGTTTAAAAGCAATTTAGAGGCAGTGCCATGCCATGCTGCCCCCCAGACCTGGTGTTCCTTCCACCGCCCCTCTACAGACGCCTCTCTTTGTATAGCCAAGCTGCAAGATGAATCAGGGGGACGTTCATGGCAATGAAGCCAATCTTTCTCCAAACATACTCACAATCCTTTATTTCTGCTGGGCCAGCCCATGGGCCCGGCTAATCAAAACAACCGGAGTGCCAGGTGTGAGGGAAGGAACAGGAGGGCACAGCCAGGGCTGGCGAAACATCTCTTTTGGCAGCGGCACAGACATTTGTCTAAAATTCATCTGGAACTGTAATGGAAAAGGACGATTTTCTGACTCTGTGCTACTTAAAAGTCCCAAAAGTATAAACGGATTTTCTTGAATTTGTTAAGTCAGCATTAATTAACACTTAGAGAAAAAGAGTTAGACTCAGTACCTTAGAAGTATGAAAAAATCTTGTCGAGTTGAAATGTATGGGCATTCTCTTATTGAATTAAGGGAAGCAAGGATTTCACCCTTGAAATAAGACTTGGCTTTTTCAGTTTGGACATGTCATTTCAGTTACTGTGTGTTATTACTGCTCCTTGACTTTTTTTTTGTTTTTTTTTCTGAAGCCTTACAGAAAGCATGTGTAAAATTTCCTTTGCACATACATTTGAGTGCTCAGACTTAATATTTACTTTGAGAAGGACCTTGTTCTAAAAAAATTAATTGCATGAATATTTGTGGAAAGCAAAACCAGAGCAGATGCAAACAAAACTAAAGTGGATTCATTAAAAAAGTCTACTATTTGTATGTAACAGCTTCACAGCATTCATTCAGTCTGGCTGGTAAAATGAAGCATTGTAGACCTAAGAAAATCTTGCAACAGATATTTTCATGGACAAACAAGTTTGAACAATCCATTCCTTCTCTGTAATCTCTTCTCAACTACTTACAGATGGAACAAGAGTTGAGGAGAAAGGGGTGAGAGATTCTTACTATCCTGTTTTCATAGGATCATAGAAATTAGAAATAAAACAAAAATCAAACAATCTCCTTTTGTTCCTTCTTCTGCTAGTTCATGATGAGTTTCCACTGCATATTTTCCATTGGCTTTGTTCAGACTGGTCCTGCCAGTTTGTGCTGAGACAGAGGAAAAAGAGCCATCGTTTGAAAAATGCTAACATTCCACACAACATAGAAGCTGGTTGCTGCACGAAGCTCTCGCTGCTGCCCAGAGATGCCTTGGGAAGAGTGAAAATATCAGCTGGAGAGAGATGGAACAGGTTGAAAAAAAGCAGCAGTTGGCTGAGATATCAAAAGGGTGGCTGTACATGTGTAGACCTTTCAACTGTGAAATTTTAATCAAACTTTCTCCTTAAAGTCATGAAATGAGTCTAAAGTAGTCATTCGGGTTCTCTTGGCAAATCTTTCCCTGAATATGCCTCTATCTACCTCTGCAAGTGAAGACGGCAACTAGCTTAAATCGAATGTTCAATTCTGAGATGAGATGAATCCCTGTTTTCACAGAGTCATTCCATTTTCCTTTTTCTTTAGGAGAAGCATCACAGTAAAGCAATGCTTATACTCTGGAACAACCACAACTAAGACCTGGTTCAGTCCAAATCTCACAAGAAGTCTGAGTCCAGCAGTGCTCAAGGGGTGTCAGGACATGCAAAACCTCATCTGTGAGTTTGGAAATCGAAGCAGTAACTATTTTGGGGCAGTACCAGTTCAAGCTCAGCTGTGGATGAAGTTGCTCCTGTTTAGCTCTGGTTAAACCCAACAAAACTTTCAAAAAGTAGTTTAGATCAATATAAGAAAAAAAAATCCTGAATTATTTGGATCAAATTCAATTCCACTTTCTGTGTTAAGAGAATATGGAATATGAATATCTCCAGCTGGGACCATAAGCACGTGCTGAAATAAAGAGTTTTAATTCTTTCATTTATCATTTCATTCATTGAGAACAGGATGAGAGCTACATTTGGCTTTGCATAGTTTTACTGGTGCTTGTACTTTGTATAACATATGCCTGCCATCCTGAAAGAGAGCTAGTCCAGAAAGTAACCCATGACCAGGATGGATGTGAATTACATTCCTTTTAAATAACAAAAAGAGACTGGAGAAAATCTGAAGTACTTTAAGAGATGACCAAGAGATGCTTTCCAATGGAAGGGATTTTATTCTCCTAATAAGGAAAAGTCATGTTGTACAATAACTGTACAATCTCACCTCCTCAGTAAAGTCTACAAAGCATAGACTGACACAGCTTGTCTTACTGCTTATATATTATGCTGATGTGCGTCAGTAGGTATTAATTTAGTAAGATACTACTCTTGTGCAAAAATGGATAGGTATGGATAGAGCAAAAACCATCTTAGAGTAATGTTGTTAGCAGTGATTTGCCCTTGATCAGGCCTCGTTGTAGTGCTCAGATGCAGCATTTGATTAAAACAAGAAAAGAGAGCCAGAACAACGTTTCCAGACATTATTAATAAAACATTTCTGCTTAAACTCCGTGGAAGGCACAGAATCAACATTGTCTGAGTTCTTTTTTGAAAATCCTCGGCCTGACCAGCTCCAGAACTTGTTTTCAGAAGTTCAAGAGGAGGAGAAGTTACGTAGGAGGGAAATGTTGGGAGTGGGATGGACACACTGCCTAAATGTAGCCACCTCTGTACATGGGTACTTGCTTTGCTCACAGGAAGTCAAGTGAAGCCTGTGCATTCACCATCCATCATTTGCCTACCTTAACTTCTTCTTTTCCAGGCACATAACCAGATCCATCATCATTCCTGAGGAATAACCCTTTTCCACAGTCAGAGAGGAAGCGCAGAGACAGAGACAGCTTGAAATGAACCAGCCTCAAACACAGTGCCGCAGACTTTTTAAAAAGTAAGTTTTTGCACATTAAAGGAAATCAATCTGGCTGAAAGCAGATAAATTGGTATATATACTGAGAAGGAAGAACTTTCTATTTGAATAGTTTTTATTTTCCTAATAAGGAAAAGTCAACTGCATGCCAAAAATAGCATATACCTGTGACGTGAATGAGCCACTGTTCCCATCTTGTGAGAACTCACTGGACTCTGCCTGCTTTGGAGGGCTTTATAATACCAGGTAACACTATAGCCTAACATTTTGCACATCACGTCTTTACAAGAAAAGGGACTTTGAGTTCCTGCTAGTGCATATGTCTACCAAATGAAAAAACATCAGGGGAATAAAATACCCCCTGTCTTACCCTGGTAGGGTTTCAGTAATTTCAGCAATCTTGTGGCAAGGGAGTAGAAAACAAAATTCTCCACCAAAACTTTCCAAATCTACATCAGCAAAATTCATTGCACTATTTGCCCAGATGCAAACTTAGCAATTAATATCTTAAAACCTGCATTTCACCTGAGGTGCTAGTAAGCTGGCATTATCAAAAGCAGTTTAAACCGCTAAGCAAGGAAATAAGTGTCATGTAGACACTGAAATACAGCTGTACAAATAAGAATATACATTCTATCAAGTGTGTAACTGTGAATAAACTCAACTATAAAGCAATACCATAGGACTCTGTCCCCTCAATTTTTTGAAAAGAAACTGCTTCTTCCAAATTACACATTGATTCAATCCAGTCTTGAGACATGACGATGGCTTTGAGACACTGCGAGGTATCCATTTACATGCTTATAAGCTATATACTTTTTCTTGGTTTATTGGCAGGCAGGTAATAAATGGAGGGCATCCCTTCTTCAGACATTATGAGAACTCTCTAAACCTCTGTGAACAACGGCTCTGCCAACCGGAATTAAATTATTTTGGTGTGAATGATAGTCTTGCAAAACCTGGACCTTTAACACCAAGAGCTTTTTCAATGGGCTACTACAGCAGGAGGTGGAAAAAACTGCTTTGCTGCTCACTTTAAGGGTATTTAAATCTTCTCAGATATGGAGATGAAGGCTCTTGACATATATATTTATGACCTTTCTAATGCTGGCAGTGCACTTAAATTCATTACTGATTCTGTGCTCATGTAGTCCCCACTAACAAATATCATCAGTATCACTCTCATCTTTTGAAGGCTATTTGGAAGGGGATGTTCTGAGAAGTGTACCAGTTACTCCATCTACAAGATTCATTGCATTACCTGGAGGGCAGAGCTCTGGATGAAATGGTGTTTGACAGGCTTTCAGCAGCACAGTTAAGCACTATGAGTAAGATTTTTTCTTCAGTAACAACCTACCCTAATGTTTTTACACTTCTCTTCCAGCTCCCATCACACACAAATTCCGGGCCTTAAAGAGGAGTCATGACCCAGATTTTGTCTTCTGGTCATGGGTTGAACAAGATGTTAGGTGGTAACCCATTTGTATCGCTGCAAAATGAAAAATATCTGAACGCTAATAGCATAACAGTGAGCTTACTGTTGTCTGTGAGCTTTAGGATTTAATCCCAGGCTACAGCATGCCAATCTCTTATACCAAGACACTTCTTCACTACTTGCCAAATTCCTCTTTAAAGCAAAAGTGAAACAGATCCACCTTTGCTTTCAAAAATGTGGTCAAATGGTGACATACATACAGTACCTTCAGGCATCCACAGTGCTTAAAAAATAAGCAACTGATTTAATTGGAAGACCCAGATCTCCAGAGGGTAAATGCCATTCTTTCCAAACTGGATAATTTTTTTTAATTGTCCTTTTTTCATTAATTTTTGGAAGACTTTTTTAAAAAATTAACTGTCCCGTGAGCTGTTTCTAACAGAATCTGTCACAGATGGGCAGTTCACGTAAATGTACAATCTGGACTTTTGTAAATGATGGCAACAATTCTGTTGTGAGGCCAAGACTTCACTTGAGCAAAGGAAGACTCTGTATGTGAACACTTGACATAAAAAAATTAGGCTTGTACCTGGGCAATTCATAGACGTGGAGACTTCTATAGAGAGATCTGAAAGGAGGTATTGCAAGTTCCCCTGGGAAAGAAGCTCTGAGACCAGAAGACAGAGTATGAAAAGGTGTGTAAATAAATACTAAAAGGCAGAAATAAAAAACAAAGGAGAGCCAAAGCTCAGGAGTAAGTGGAGGAAGGAGCTATAGAAAGTAAACCAGGTAAGCTTGCCAAGATGAGGACAAGAGACATCACATACAGTTGAGATAGTGACCTTTCCTACTTTACAATACACCTCCAAGATCTCCACATTTGACAACCACAAGACATTCATGGCGGACTTCAGAGACCTGAGAGGTGTGAATGTCCTGGGAGAGGTTTCCAGGAGATGACAGTGGCACACTGTGGGCCTCACTGCCTCCTTCTGCATCTGGGAATTAGGATTATCCACCTGCCTAGATGTACTGCAGGCTATGGCCTTTACTTTGGCCTTGTATGAACTGCTCACAAGCTGCTTTTGACCCAGGAGTCACACTATACCATTGAGTCTGTGCCCATGAGTTTTACAACCACGACTGAATGAACCGCCTCTATTCACCTCTTCTAACTTGTAACACGTCTAACTGAGGCATCCCTAGAGACAAAAATCATGTCTCAAAAGTATCTCAAGTGCTGTGCTAGCACAAGGAAGGGGGGAAAGGGCACCAAAAGTTGGGAACTATTTGGGACATTATATTTATATATATACACACATGTACATATACATAGTGGTATTCATGGAATCCTGAAATGGTTTATGTTGGGAGAGACCTTTAAAGATCATCCAGTGCAACCCACTGCCAAGGGCAAATCAAGTTGCTCAAAGCACTTTCCAACCTGGCCTTGAACACTTCCAGTGGTGGGGAATCCACAACTCCTCTGGGCAATCTGTGCCAGTGTCTCACTACACTCATTGTAAAAATTTCTTCCTTATAACCAATCTAAATCTACCCTCTTTCAGTTTAAAACCATTGTTCCTCATCCTGTCACTACAGGCCCTGGTAAAAATTAATTCTCAGTCTTTATTATAAGATTCTTCAGACTGAACAACCCCAACTCTCTCAGCTTTTCCTCATAGGAGAGGTGTTTGAGTCCTCTGACCATTTTTGTGGTCCTCCTCTGGACCCACTCCAACAGGTCCATGTCTTTCCTGTGCTAAGGACTCCAGAACTGGATGCAGTACTCCAGGTGGGGTCTCACGAGAGCTGAGAAGAGAGGGAGAAATAAATCCCTCAACCTGCTGGCCATGCTTGTTGTTACAATCGGCTTTTTGGGCTACAAGTGCATGTTGCTGGCTTGTGTCCAATTTTTCATTCTCCAGTATCCCCAAATCGTTCTTTGCAGGGCAGCTCTAAATCTATACCTTCCTGAGTCTGTACTGATATTTGGAATTGCCCTCATCTACATGCAGGACGTCGCACTTGACCTTGTCAAACTTCATGAGAATCACATGGGCCCCCTGCTCAAGCCTGTACAGGTCCCTCTGGATGGCATCCCTTCCTTCCAGTGTGTCAACTACACCACTCAGCTTGGTGTCATCTGCAAACTTGCTGAGGGTACCCTCAATCCCGCTATTTATGTCATTGATTGATGGAGATATTAAATAGTATGGGATCCAGTGTGTATCCTTGGAAATTGAGGCACTGAGTGTAACTCTATGGACATGGCCATGCAGCCAGTTCCTTATCCATCTAACAGTCTGCCCATCAAACCCGTATCTCAATTTAGAGGTAAGAAAGTTGTGTGGGACTGTGCCAAAGGCTTTACAAAAGTTCAGGTAGATGACATCTGTAGATCTTGCCTTGTCCACTGATACAGTCACTCCATCTTAGAAGGCCACTAGATTAGTCAGGCATCATTTTCCCTTGGTGAAACCAGGTTTACTTTCTATGATCATCCTCCTGTATTTCATATGTTTCAAAATATCTTCCAGAAGGTTCTGCTCCATGATCTTAGAAAAAAAATAGTGCAAGAGATGAACCTTGATTAGGAAAACAACCTGTTTGGTCATGGTGTCTCCCCTACCAGGTAAGTATTTGCTTCCTGACACTTAGCCCTACTCCCTCTCATAGGATACTGTAGCATGTTTTTGAGTGTCTTGTGTCAGTGGCTTAAAGGTAACTGTTGAAATCAGATTGCAATTGTGTCTTGGCATTTCATATTATTGTGTCATTAAATAATTATCAGTCAAGACAAATTATACTGAGTAACTGCTTTGTGTCACTTGGTCTTCAGAGAAGTGACAGTAGGGAAGAGGCTAGGAAAGGAAGAGCATTTCAAACATTGATATTTGTATAATAACGCACAGATTTGCTTTCTTTCTGAAAAGTGGGGATGTACAGACACATTTCCCTTTTTGAAAGACTCCATTATTTTCCCTTTGTGCTAAAAAATTCCAAAGATGCAAAAGGAGGGAAGGTTTGAAGGGAACATCACCAGATGTTTACATGAGAGACCAGAACTTACAGAGCAAGCTTAAGTGCTGTTTTCATTTCAAAAGTGTGATACACTTGACTGTATCTCTCAGTCTTTTGAAGTGACTTGGGTAAAGAAGAGAATGTATTTCTCAAGGACCTGCTTAGGAAAACATTTTACTCAACGACAACAACATAGACACTACATTTATTTTAACAGACAGCATATGTTGCAATGTTGAACTTCTCAACACCTTGATAAGGTGGCCAAAAGACACAACACTCCCAGGGGGCAGAACAGTGGTATATGCTAACACTCCCTGTTCTCATGATCTGCTTGACCCTCCAGTGAACGCCTCCCCCACCTCTTCTGCCCCTCAAGTAGGCGCTCTCTTTCCCACAACCACTGATTGTCCATTACGGTTCACAGTGAGAAAGTGATTGGAAATAGTTGTGCTCTAAACCAGTCCTTCTTGTTAGCGATTTGCACTGAGGTGGGATTTAGGAGCCCAGCAGTACTGGATTTTTTGTGGTCCCCTCATCAAAAGACAGTTTTGAGGCTCAGGGCTATAAAGGCTAAGAATATGATAAGGCAGAAAGAGAATATAGCATACGAAGAAGAACAGGGAAACTTGAATTAGGATGAGGTAGCACTCAGCCCTGTGACACTCCCAGGGCCACAGTGCAGCAGCTGTCCTCATGTTGATATGACAGAGGCCCCTCGCATCCGGTTGTCCCCTTGACCTCTTTTCCCTTTGTGAACTGAAAATCAAAGCTTGTCACAAACTAAACCATGCAACACTGGAAAAATCTTGTTCCTGGATAGAAAAACTCTCTCTTGTACTGTGATGGCTGTCTTTCCATCCTTTCATTTCAACCTGAAGCCACGTTTAATCTGAATGTATTCAGCTTTCATGAGAGGAGCGCTTTTCATTTTAATGGACTCATTTTAACGTACTTCTGTGTTAAAAAAATAAACCTGAAAGTAAATAAGCAGAGCCTGTTACAAGTAAAATTAAGTAGGTAAGTAAAATCACTTCAGTTTTGACCAATGCAAGTCTCTGGTTCTGCTGGTTAAAATAGCTAATTTGAAAGCAAGAGATAATTTTCAGCATTGCACAAACACAAAAAAATGTGTGAAATCTGCAGGCATCAGATGAAATTAACACAAGCTTCTGGAAAGCACTGAAAATGGCCTTACCAGGAATGTCATAAGAAGCCTGGGAATGGAGTTTGGGGCAGGACTGGGGCCCAGGCCAGGGCTTGCTGGGGAGCAGCTGACACTGAGCCTGTGGGTGGCTTGTCCCCGCCCTGCATCGTGCCTGGGGATGCAGCCTCCGGTCACTGTGACCCCATGCTGGGGAAGTGGCCAGCCCCACCTCTGCCCCTTCCAGCCCATCTGAAGGTGACACGCCAGAAAAATTACAAAGCAAGATACTGCCAATTTCAACCAGAATTATTTTTCTCATTTAATGTATGTTGATGTCTCATCCTAATAATTTTCAAGATGAAATAAATAAAATATGGGTGTTTTTTCTAAAGGACAGCCCTGCTCTGTTTCCATTTCATCTGTTTGCCTTCTGACTACTTCTGTCCCTATGACTGTGGAGCCAGGCTGGGATTTCTCTTTTTTCAGTTGTTAACTCCCAAGCTGACTCGATGGGCTCTAACCTCAGTCATTAATATCAATTACGGTAAGGACAGCTGCCTTGTTCTGCTTGTCAGAACTTCAGCGTGGAGGGTAATAGATGGCTTTGGACTGGCCTCCTGCCAAGAGACCTCCATTGTTTTCATCTGTGATACATGAGGAAGAAAATAATGGGGTTAAATGAATTTGATTAGACCAAACTCAGCCCAGTGTAGCATTCAGGCTCTAATTTTGCTCTTCTACAGTATGATTTTAGATCCCTGAAATCAGCACATGTTTAGCCATTGATTTAAGGCTTATTTAGAAAGTCAATGACTCCTTTTAAGCTTTATAACCTCCATCTAGACACCTAGTGCTGGGCATGTTGAGTTTGTTTATATTATATATATTCTATTTTTATTAACAAACACCAATTAAGTTTTGAAAGAAAAAGACAGAGATCTATTATTTCCAGACAGTGACATTTTTTCAGCTGGGCAAAGCAGTAAGTATTTAATATGGAATTTATTCCTCTTGCTATTTTTTCTCCTCATCCATAATGCAGCATCTTCTGCTGGTTCTGCGTTTGTAGCAGCCACAGAAGCCCCACACACCAGCACAGAAAAAGCCTACAAAAGAATGAAATAAAGGATATTGGAGAACGTTTTTCACAGCTTTTCATGACATACAAGAGAGCCACAGTGTGCACCAAGAAGAGAATTTTGCTGAGAGAGAAGGAGAAACAATGTGACAGCTTAATATACATACTGTTAACATTAATGGGAACAATCCAAATGGGTTTAATGAGTGTCGCGGTGGGCTACAGTCTTTTATTACAGAGATTTTAGATTCTAAGAGCTGTATCCTTCTTGGTGTCAGTTGGCATAGCTCCATCTGGAGCTCCACCAGTCTACTCTTTTGAATGTCTAGCCCACGTGAGGTGCTAGCTTGATTACAACATTGAATGAATGGATTAAAGAAGAAAACCACTATATAAAATGCTCAGACACCATGAAGTTGAATCTGTCTCTCTTGCAGATGTAGAAACTCCATAACAACATTGTAAAAAGAGCTGTGCAAGTTTAAATGGGCTGGCAAAAAAAAAAAGAAAAAAGAATAAAAGAAGAATGCAGCATAGTAAATAAAAACTATTTTAAGCATTTATAGAACCCTAGTGAGACCAACCTAGAGAAGTTTACCTTTTCAGTTGAAAATATTGCCATTTTTCAATTTACATAGTTACTATAACAAACTGTATATAATTCCTGAATGACAGACATGACTTCTTTGGCATAATGAAATTGCTATTACATAGCAACACTAGAAACCTATCAGGGTGAAATTTTATGTAACAAGGAATTTTTATACCATTGGATTTGAAGAAAGCTCTACGGGCTATCCTACTGGAAAGACCAGCACTGAAGATGCTGAGATACAACAGCGGTGAGGTCTGTATCAATACACTGCTAAAGCTGAGGGTTGGAACTAGATGATCTTTAAAGGTCTCTTCCAACCCAATATATTCTA
The DNA here is from genome assembly GCF_000695765.1 of Mesitornis unicolor. Classification (NCBI taxonomy): domain Eukaryota; kingdom Metazoa; phylum Chordata; class Aves; order Mesitornithiformes; family Mesitornithidae; genus Mesitornis; species Mesitornis unicolor. The sequence continues at coordinate 45,126 of NW_010182024.1, forward strand.
TGATTCTATGATTCTAAATGAAGTTACAAATCTGGGCATTAGACCAGGAAAACCACCAGGAAGACCTGCTTCATGGAGAATGAGCACATAAGACCTCATTCAGGTGGGCAACCATATGAAACCAACCTGGTCTACTCGAAGATGAGGAGCAGCTGAGGGAGCTGGGGTGTTTTGGTCTGGAGAAAAGGAGTCTGAAGGGAGATCTTATCACCCTCCACAACTACCTGAAAGAAGGGTGGAGTGAGGTGGGCGTCAGCCTCTTCACCCTGGTAACTAGTGATAGAATGAGAGGAAATGGCCTATCAAGGAGAGGTCTAGGTTGGTCATTAGGAGGAATTTCTTTACTGAAAGTGTTGTCAAGCACTGGAACAGGCTGCTCAGGGAGCTGGTGGAGTCACCATCACTGGAGGTGTTTAAAAGATGAGTAGATGTTGTGCTTAGGGACATGGTCTAGTGGTGGACTTAGTAGGGCTGGATCCATGGTTGGACTTTATGATCTTACAGGTCTTTTCCAACCAAAACCATTCTAAGATGACTCTCCAGGTCTCATTGCCTTTTTTTTTCTTTTTTTGTTTCTTTTTTTAAAGAAGCAAAGCTGTGCAAGGGAATATATTTAGTTATTCAGTCATTCTGCAGTATTTACAGACATGCTTACCTTATTACCTCAAACAAGGCACTACTCATGACAGCAAAGCGAAGCATATATGCAATATTTTGTATGTTTCAGCTCTCAGCTATGCACTTCATGTGTCAAGGACTAATTTTTATTATGCATGTAGAGTCAGCCTGCCACAATGAGCTCCATCAAATCCTTATCAAAAGTTTTAGGGCAAACAGAAATAAGTGAGGATACTTTTCTACCTGTTAGGACCTGTAAGACTGTGTATTCACAGCAACTCTGAACTTGTTCATCTTCTGAGCCCATTTCACAGGCTGGAGAAAGGAGAGAGCTTCTCCTTACCCCTGAGAAATAACAAGAAATGAAGAGGTCTGACATGAATCTAAAGTTTCCTGACGTCTTCCTTCCCACTATCCAGACTGTCGGTGGAACAACAAATACTTGGTACATTAAACTAGGGTAGTAGGTTTTTTATATCTTCCAGCGGGTGCTGTGGGTGGATTTGTAACCACCTCAACTAGCTGAAGGACATTTCAGAGCAGATGTGGAAGCATAAATTTCTCTGTAATGCAAGACCTCACCCAGCTGTAAAGCCTATTCATGCTGAAAAAAATTACTGTGAGGTATCTGAGGATCTTCTGGAATTATAGTTACTATAAATTGAGAGTAATAAAGATTGTTGGCTAGGTTTGAATAAGGGTAACAGCACTCAGCCTTCTTATTCATGATGGAATTTGTAATAAGAGCTGTTCTGCCATCTTAATTTTTCTGTAAATGTAGAAGCACATGTATAAAAACAACTGACAGTGTAAAAATAGTGGAGCTGAAGGATGTAAGGCAGAGAGAAGATTTGCGGCTGCCCCTATAACTTCCTGTTCATGTAGCATGAAGGGAGATAAAATGTCAAAACAGAACCGAGAAAAGAAAAAGTCACGAGGAGGGCCGTCCTTTCTGTCTCGGGACTGGATTTACCCTCCCAGCAGCAGGGACCAGCCCCAGGTTCTCTGTGTATTTTGTGGAGAAGCTTGAGTTAAAATTACCCATAGAGCTGCAAACACGGCAAAGCCTCCTGGAAAGTAAACACTGCACAGATGAAAACAGGTCCATTGAGTATTTCCAGAGGAAGAGAAAGATCAGTTATCTGAAGGAAAGCAAGTTCTTAATTTTTTTCTGTTTCTGGAAAGAGAGGGTTTCTCACTAAGCAGCTCAGCAATCTGCAAAACATCAGCAACTTCAAAGAATCAGGGGGCTGCTGCTGGTTTGCTGTGCTCAACAGAAGTGCTTGGTCTGCTTCAAGGAAGGGCCTGTTTTGGGAAGAGTCCACCAACCCCCTCTAACCTGCTGCTTTCCTAACACCCTCCTCATTTCTCCTGGGCTGTTTGCAGCCACAAAGAGAGGGCTGCCAAGGAGCCGCCTGTGCCTTCTGGATTAGTCAGCCTGTTTGAGCAAGGGACAGCCGCCTTATCCTTCATAGACCTTGTGGAGATACATTGACCTCTGCCAGCTGCCTGTGGCACCCAGCTGTTCTCTGCCAGCTTTTTGCTGTGTTTTGGAAGATCTCTGCTGGGGACTTCCCTGTGTCCCTGGTGCAACACAGACATTGAATTGCAGATAAGGTGCCACCAATTCCCCTGCAGGTGCCAGGGAGCAAAGTGGAAGCACGCAGGTGGATCCCTTGTGGGTTTCCATGTGGCCAGGGGTTCCAGCAATGGATCCTTGGTGGCAGGTGTGGTAAAGGCCTGGGAAAGTTGGGAAATGCAGCTCCAAGGAAGGGCAAGGATGCTGGGGATTTGCCCATCTTGCTGGGAAAGGCAAAAGGGAGCAGAGGGACACCTGGTGCTGCAGAGCTGGCTGCCCTCCACTGTCACCTTACAGCAGGCTAGGAGATGCTCCAAGTGGGGTTCTCAGATGTCCTCCAGCCATGCACTGAAGCAGCACGTAGAGCTGCTAGCCTGACTATTCTGCAGCCTGTGACACGTTCATTTAAGGGTTCAACCTGTTGACTGTAACTTGCTACAAAAATTGTTTTGGTGTTACATCTTAGCTTGGAGTTGCTTCTTATTGCAGAGAAAATTCTTCAGCCTGCCCTTGCAGATGCTGTGCAGCAGAGGTGGGTGCTTTGCATCCCAGTAACATGAGTGAATCAGCAGCAAGTAGAAAGCCTGGGCCCTAGGGGGTCAGCAAGCAGCTTTATGCCCCACTTTACAGTCCTTTACAGTCCATGCTTTGCTGCCCAGGTGCTGGAGAGCCACAAGCAGTCTCTGGCACACGCGAGCACCTTACCTGTCTGCTGATGGTGCCACACTGGGAACTGGGAAAGCTTTTTAGGAGAAACAACCTGCGGTCCTGCCTTGCGTTTTTTGGAAGCTGTTCAACGTTATTTCCACATTGCCAGGAAAACACATGGCCCAAACTTACGAGCTTAATAATCCCTTTAGCCTTCAACAGCAACTGATAGTGGCTTATCTTCTCAGGCTTGTCTACATTGCGCACTAAATGATAATTCTAATTACAGCCCTAATTATGTTTCTGCCTAGAATATTTGTAGATAACCTTAACTCTTGATCTGTTTAGTCTAGTTTTCCAGGTGGCAACAGATTTAAAACCAGGTTTTCAAACAAGATATGACTATTATGTTTCTAATAATAGGAGAGTGTGATCTCAACATTGCCTGTTATTTACAGGCACGTGGTACAATCAGTTGACAGTGGTGGTTGTGAACACAAGCTCATAAACACAAGTTCACTTTTTAGTTATTATCTGTCTGTGTTGCCTGATTTGCATATATATGCCTCTTTGCATAGTGAATCGGATCTGATTTTTTTGTTTTTCTCTGCTAAAATATCAACATTTCAGATACTTTCAGTGTTTCAGGTATTTCAAATTAGGAGCAGGCATCTTGTGTGCCAGACATTGCCTTGAAACTCGCTTCTCAAGGAATCATTTGGCGTTCCAGGAAAGCACCTTTTTCATCCCAGCTCTTTTGTCTCTCAAAGGAGTATCTGAGGTTGAGCTGTGCTGTCATGGGCTCAGGTCTTGCTCTCCAGAGGTTCCCTGAAGATGGGAAAATACTGCTGTATTTGCTCTGCTTCACCTTCAAGTCATAAAACACATTACATTACAGTCTTAAACAGAAAGTAATTACATTCCACATGAAGTCCATTGTCTGGTCCCAGTCTGATGTTCAGCTCATTAAATGGCCTCCCAGATATAAAACTTCAGGAACCCTGATCTAAAGCATCTCAGTGTGAACCCCTTGAGCATCAGTCCAGATTCTGAAGGCAGTGCTTTCAGGTAGTTGTGTGAGGTCTGTACCTTGGGGGACCTGAAGCCTTTCAAACTTGTCCCAACACTAGTGACTCAGTCAGGCTAACACCGACTCTCTTAATTGCTTGTGCCTAATTCCTCCCAACCTACTGACTTACTACAGGTTATTTTGGGTTCAGGAAGCAGGATCTGTTAAGGCATTTGAAATTTTCCTGACAGACACTGAGGACTCACTTCATCAACCTTTGCCATCAATGACTGTAGGCTATTACTACTACACATGAGTCCTTAAAGCCATAGAAGTACTTCTTGGCTTTAGTAAAAGTTTTCTGTGGACAGAAACCGATTAGTAGACCAAATAAAATATTTACATCTCTGAGCAATGAGGTTGACACAAGGTCCAGCTTTATGCTTTAAGTAATCCATAACGCTGTGTGAGATACATAGACCTTACATACTGCTTGAGAGAATTGGTCAAACCTGGAAAGGGACCCAAAATAGCCAGACTCTAAGTAGCGAGATTATTAAAGTTGATGAACACTAGCCCAGGGATAGATGATATTGAGAGGCCAGTGGCAAGGACTTATCCCTGAATTATTTTTCATTGACTAGAACAGAGGAATAATCTTGAGCACTGGGCTCTTTCCTACAAAGTGAGTCCCAGACCCACTGCCCCTTCCTGTGTTTTCTCTCTTTGTTTTGATATTTGTTTCATATTTTGTATTGGTTCCAGGGGAGTGGAGGGGAGCACAACTCCATAGGTGAACATGGGTGACCCTCTGCTCAGGAGAGGTAGGATGAGATAGATCAGTGCAGGATGGTGCTGGGCTCTGCTCCCTGGGTGTCTGTAGATGTGCACTAACAGCTTCCTCAGGGCCAAGGTGCATGTCCAGATTACATGGAACTGAAGGTTACCAGGCAGCTGAGGGACAGGCAAGCTCCAAAACTACTTGCAGATCAGTGATAACACTAGACAAGCAATTCTTGTCTACTGCCCCTTATCTGGGCTTACATACAAAGTACTCTAGATGTGGTCTTACAAGTGCCAAACAGGGGGCACTTGGACCTGTACTTGGACATACCTGACTACAGCCTTGCTAAAGTAGCCCAGGAGGTTGTTGACCTCTTTTGCAGCAAGGGCCTGTTGCTCTTGTTTCCCATGAGATCCTTTTATGCAAAGCTGTTTCACAGACAAGCAGCCTCCAGACTGTCCTGCTTCCATCCCATATGCAAGACTTCTTCTTAATGAACTTCATGAGGTTCCTATTTGCTCATTTCTACAGCCTGTCCAGGTTCCTCTGGATGGTGGCCTTGCTCTTGACTGCATTGACCACTCCCCCCAATTTGGTGTCAGTCACAAACTTGCTGGGAGTGCACTCTGTCCCCACATGCAGGTTAAGGAAGACATGAAGAAACAGTATGGGTCCCAGTGCTGATCCTTTAGGGACCCCAGCAGTTACTGAGTGTGAATTGGCCTTTGCACCACTGACCACAGCACCTCAAAATGGAGCAGCTCTTGCAGAAGTGAAATTTTTCATGTCTGGAAAGTTTTATTGCTCAAAACTCAGAGGGTGCAGAAAGTCCAGAGCTGAGCCAACCTCCTCTCAAGTCTCACACTACGCTCCCAGGCCATATATAATTTTTTATTGAAGCTGGAAGGGACAACTTCTTAGCTGGTATCAGTGGGAATAGCTCACTGGGGTGATGCTGAGGAGGTACAGATGACTCTGGTTCTTCCACTTCTCCCAGCAGAGGATTTATCCCTGTAAATGCCATTACTTTAGATTGATCTGGACAGTATAAGCCCCAGTGAGCTTAATTTTTAAAAATATCAACTGTTTTTTTTAGGATAGAATAAAATAACCATACTGTGTAAAAGATGACTCTCACTGTAGAGTCACATTCTCTGTTTCTCCCCCTTTCATTTTGTTTCCAATGTTTGGTATCTCCATTAGCATGTGAGGCGCAAGTCTGACAGACAGCTACTATTCTTGGTCCTGTCGACACATTTCACTGTAGTAAAATGACAGTCACAGCTGTGACTCATTACAAGAAAACGGCCTAAATATAAAATAAAGGCTGGGTCAAAAAAGCCACAAGAGTTAAAAAGAAGCTGAGATTAATAGTATGACTGGGAACAGGCCTAGGCTTGGTGAAGCAGATGAGAGAGGCTGCTGTTGCTTTCCCCATCTTCCAAATAAGTACAGAGCGAGGCTTTCCGAGAAAAAGTTTCCCTTCAAGCAGCCAGTCCGTCTGCCCTCACCAAGCGCCTTCGAGCACCTGTGGGCTTGATTCCTGGATGTGCAAAGAAACAGACTGAGTTATGACAGAAAGGTAACAAAGTTACTGTGTACACCCACAATTTTGATCTCTTTTTATGGGAAGTTAGTCATGCTTTACAGTAGGGTGCATTCATTAATAAGTTAAGAAATGATTCTTACACATTTTAATAAATGACTAATTTTGTAGAGTCCAACAGTTTCTGAATCACTTATCAGAAGAACTTGCAACCAGCTTTAACAATTTCTTTCTTTCCCTAAAACAGCTTTAAAAAGTCATACTGTTCATGTCTGCAATATTGTTTATAAACCATACTACAATAATGTGTAAAATAGAGGACAAAATATTTTATGACCTAGTGGCAAGAAGTGGTTTAATGTCCAGGCCTCAACACCATATGTCCTTTACTTCTATATCCAGCCCTGCTAATAACTCAATGAAAAGTGCTCTCTGAGGAGTAATTTCATTTTCTCTACCCCCATGCCCTCACATCAGCGATTTGAGGATCCATTACAAGGTGTGTGCATAAAGTCTTGAATAAACAAAACTTAACATCTGGGGCTGTGGGCAAAATACTTTATCTTTGTGAGGGCACTGCAGAGCTGTTTTATATGGTAGACCTACTAGTCTCGCCGCCTTCATCTGTAACTCCAAACTCAACAGAAAAGCAGTTCTCCCATTCACCATGTGCCACTGAAATTTTGGATACTGTGAATGGTTTGCTGTGACTATGGCACAGGAGAAAGGTGGATGTAGTCTTGCAGAGGAGCTGCCCTTCATCTTTGCTTCTTCTGCCTACACATTAAACCTCTGGAAATGCTGTAGATTCTCCACAGCTTTTGCCAGCATCAAAGCTGAATATACTGTGGAGGAGGAGAAACAAGAGCAAGGTGTTTCAAGGTAAAGCTAAAGAGAAGCAGCATAGGAAACAGAGTTTGGAGAAGTCATCTGGGCCATCCAGCCTGCTCCTCACCATTGTCACCAGAACAACGCCAGAGCAGCAGTTTCTGTCTTTCCCAACAAACGTTGGCCCAAGCTATTCCCCAAGAATTCCAGTCAAATGTGCAACTGTTCAGATGTGGAAACAGGCTGCCCCTCCTTATTAAAAAAAGGGACCCAGGTAAAGGTGTAGCACATGCAAGGGACTGGCTAGATTTGGTCTCTGTCATGTAGTGTGTTCTACCCCTGGGGCTCGCTCCATCTCCATCTCCAGGGATAAGCTGAAGCAAGGGTGGACCAAATGAGCAGTCAAACCTGTTGCTCAGCAGAGTGAAAGCTGAGTCTGTGCTCATTTCAGTAACCTGCTCCTGCACTGTATCAGCAGCATGTCCTCAAAGTGGCCAGGGTCAAATCTTCCTCCCACAGTTCAGCTCTGGCCAAACTTAGGATAATGAGAGATGCAAAGCACTGTAGCTTTAGAGTGCCCTGAACTCTGAGGATCCCATTTAAAGCCAACCTTGAATACAGTCATAGCAGCACCTGGCATTTTTGGGAGCATGAGCCTCATTGCCCACTTAGTCTCTTTGAACACGGTGTTCCCCTTCTGCTGACCAGGGGCAAGGGGGAAGTGGGCACTGCAGGATCAGGCCTTGCCACTCAAGAATCCACTCTTCATTTTAAGTAGGATCTCACTGTGGGAAACCAGTACCAAACAACAAAAGAACACCATGTATTATGCTTTGTAAGAGACATGAATAACCTGCTTTATGTAACCTTCTTCAGTAGTATGGGAGTTGCTCTGTCTTCCCTGGTCTCTACTGTGTATCTTCTCTTTGCAGCAGAAGAGTATGAAGTAGCAGAATAGCTAAGACTTTTTCTATTCTTCTGTAATGGAAAACATTTTTTAGAGAAGGATTGTAACCTTATTAACTAGAGTAACTACATACATCCTAGTCCCTGTGTGTAGTTTCACCTCCTGCTCAACCTCCTTGCAGAAGAAGGGGGTTTCTCTTCCTGCTCAACCTTCCTGCAGTCACTCAGGCTTGGTGCAAGTAAAGTGACATTGCAAACACACTGAAAGAAAGATGGAAGGATTGCCCCCATCCAGATCCTGTGGGAAGTGTGGACATCTATGGAACCTGGTTTGTCGGATTAAGCTGCTCTGGTCTGCCTTTGAGCAGAGGGGTTAACCTAGATGATCTGTGGAGGTCCCTTCCAAATTCAGTGATACTGTGATCTGGAAAAGTCTGTCAAACACTGCAAAGGCAGGCCAAAATTCAAGTATTTCCTCCATGCTTGTTTTGTGACTCTATCCCTTAGTTTTCTTTTGTTTTTATTAAAAATAAAACAAAGTGAAACATTTCATTTCTGATTGAGCTCAATGTTCTTTTCAACAAGAAAATGAAATATTTCAGGTTTTCATTTTGGCAAGAAAACCCCCAAAACATTGGTTTTGGCTTTGGCAGTGTTCTGCCACTGAACTGCAAAATCAATTATTTGCATCGCCCTAAGTGTAAGGTAAATCTCACCAATCTCCATAAAGTAAAGAAACTTAACAACCAAATCTTTTCAATGAAAGGATACATTTACTGACAGAGATGTGATATATTAAGACTGTTTTCCAGCAGTTACAAGTCCTCAAATTCTGAAAAGTCCATGAAAACCAGTAATGGAGGAAGCTCATGTGCTTTAATCTCATAATAGAAACTACAAATATAACCTCTGGAACTAAATATCATCCTTTGAATGTTTTCTTCTCAAGCCTGTGTCTGCTGCTAAGAGAGAAGGAAATAGAAATACTCAGTAGCAAATGGTATCCCCATCACAATCTTCTAGTGTTTCTTACTAATGTGTCTTTAAGTAATCTACGATATAACTTAATGAAACTATTATCTCTTAGCCACAGCAGAAATAGATGTCTTGAAAAACTTGACACTTTGCATAAGCAAAAGTGGTTTTTAGAACAGGTTGAAAAAAATATGAACATTCTTATGGGTATTTTAATTAAAAAAATTTCTGTAAGTGATTTAGGAACCCCTTTTTTTTCATTTTGTGTTCTTAAACGGCAAAATTCAAAGCATAGAAAACTGAAGGAGAGAATGAGTAGTCCATGCTCAGTCACAGAGTTATGGTGTCATTGAGATCACAGAGATGCAGTGCGAGAGCTTGACTGCCAGTACCATGGACGGTCTTTAGGAAGGTCAGAGCAAGGAGGTGAGGAGGGCTGGAACTACAACTCCAAACAAGAGGGAGGCTTGAGAATATAAAGTTTTGTTTTGAAATTAGTAACAAACCAGTCAACAGATTACTGTCAGGATCATCCAACCCTCGTCCCTGGAAAGATTATGGAGCAAATTCTCCTGGAAGCCAGTTCAGGTACATGAAGGAGAGAAAGACAACTGGAAACAGTCAGAGTGGATTTACCAAGGGCAAATCACGCCTGACCAGCCTGATTGTGTTCTTTGATGAGATGGCTGGATCAGAAAACAAGAGAAGAACGTTAGTGAGGCTTTAGCAAGGCTTTAGACACAATTGTGGTAAAATTGAGGAGGTTTGGACTAGATGGATGAACTACAAGTTTGATGAAAAAATCTGGCTGGGCTGCCTCACTGAAAGAATAAAGGCCAATGGCTTGAGCTGGTGATCAGTGATGAATGGCATTTCTTAGGGTTTGATAAAAGGGTTGATACTGTTTAATATCATTATTAATGGCATAGGCCATGAGACAAAATGAACCCACAGCAGGTATACTGATGACACCAAACTGTGGTGAGGAACTTGAAAGTGGGGCTGCTATTCAGTGAGATCTCAGGAAGCTGATGAAAGCTGACAGAAACCTCATGAAATCAAATGAGAGCGGGTGCAAAGGTGGAATAACTCCATGCACCACTCCAAGCTAGGGACAAACTGCCTGGAAAGTAGCTCTGCAGACAAAAACTTGAGGTCCAGGTGTACAAGAAGTTTGTGTGAAGAAGGTCAACAGGATCTTGAGCTGTATCAGCAAATGACAGCTGGTTCAGTGAAAGTGATTTTCCTCTCCATTTGGCACATGTTAAACCACTTCCCTGAAGTGTGTGCAATTTTGGGTGGGTGCTTATTCACCTGAACAGGTTGTCCAGAGCGGCTATAACCTTGGATATAGTCAGATCTGGACTGGACAGGACCCTCCAGCTTCTGATCTAGCTTTGAAGTTGGCTTTTCTTTGAGAACAGGGCTGGATTAAATGACTGCAGTGGTCTCTGTCATCCTAATTTTTTCCATGAATTTCTGCTGAGTTTGTCAGTCAAGTACTACTGTTTGAGGCCTCAGTTACAGTACAGTGGGTTTTGAGGGTGAAGTGCTCACAGATGCAGTAGGTAAGCAATGGATGGAGCCCCTCTCCATCTTTTAAGTTTATTTTTGCCCAGAAAAGCACTGAACATTTAAGCATGTCCTTGAGCTTGCTTACAGAGTGAGCAAAATGTATCACTGCTTTCCATCACAGGTGGTGAAAGACATCCTGGGCCAGCTTGATGAGGTTCAAGTCATCACTTTGAAAGAAACAGAAAGAAATCTGTTCACCAGGTTATCTGCTACTCTTGGTGTAGGCACTGAGAGTGCAACCAAGGGGTCTCTAGGAAACCGAGGCATTTCCAACCCGTATGATTTGCTGGATCAGTCCTTTAGTGCCTTCTGAAAGAACACATATCTGAAGTTCTCAGATGAGTAGCAAATGAAGCTTATTTTAGCACAGTACTGCAAAAATGTCAGTGACACTTGATAAGCTCATCTGTCAAGCAAAAAGAAAAATCAGCAATAGCTGCTGAGAACAAAATGCTCTTTTAAATCTACAAAAAACCAAGTGCCTCTGCCGTATCTCATCAAAGATAATTTTCCTTGGTTTCAAAGTGTTAAAAAAATTCCAAGACTTCAGTTCACAAAGAAATGATTAATTTTCTTTTTAATAAGCAGTTATGGCATTAGTCATCTCTTCTGATTCACAATGAAAGCTACAGGGCACAGTGGGATGTATTTACCAGGAGAGGTGTTGAATTTTGTCTGACATGTAGAATTTTAAAAGTATTATTGCTTGAAGTTTTATGTGTGAAGGAAGAAAGGCATAAAGGCTTTGAAACTGGAAATGGTTGAGTACAGAGAAACAAACAGTGTGTCAGAAAAAAAAAATCTTCAGAAAGTCAAAGGTGTCTTGTTTTTTCTGCACCCTTGTACTCCCTTTAAAACTTCCAGGAGTGCCAGCTCTGGCTCTCCTTCCCTTGATGGCAGCTTCCCGGACAATGTCTCTCAACCATGTTCTCTCCAGGATATGGTCCTCATTTTCCTGTGCTTTCTCTGCCAGCTGCAACAAAGCGCTCAGTGTTTGCTTTCCTGACTGTGCAGAAGTCCATTTTTGGCAACATGGTTGAGATTGCCTTATTCAAATACCTCCCAGCTAGGTGCGTATCTCCTGTGGACCAGACTTAAAGACTACATGAAGACGTACATTACCCTCATCTTTCAGAAGTGCCATAACAACCAGGCTCAGTACCTCCATCGGGATATTTGAAGAGTGCTGAGGTGCTGGTCCTCTCACAGGAGGTCTGGGTTATGTTGTGATGAGGAGCTGTAGCAGACATGTGCTTCTGTGCTGTTTTCTTGCTGATAGGTTGGGGGCAGTTTCTAAACCTCCAGTTTATCCCAAACATCACCAATTTTTGTATGTTATGTTAAGGTAGTGGGTACCATTATCTTCCCTTTAACTTTAGCTCTAAAGTTGAGCTCTGGCCTTTTTCATGTACATACATATTCTAGAAGGGTTTGAAGACAAATTAAAACTACTTCTAACTGTATATAGTAAAGCAGCTAAATAAAAATTACTAGTAATACTTAATTGTATTATTGAAATGAAACCTGATGGAAAAGAAGTGAGTTCTGAAAGCACAGACAGCATTGCAACAGGTTGAGAAACAAGATACACAAATCTGAAAATGGAGACTGACTTTCCTACTTCTCTTCAGTTTCCTCAAAAGCCAAAGGGGTCAGACTAGTTACTTCAGCCATGGTGATAAGGTGGCTCAAACACAAGCCTTTGCTCTTACCTTCCACCCTCTTTCAAGCAGTCCCTTCTCTCTTGAGAGCAGCGGGGTGCGGTGATGCATCCCAACTCCTCTGCATGTTGCCATGCTTTGAACAATGTTTTAAGGGTTTTGGGGTTTTTTGATTGTTTGCTTTAAAGGAGAGCAATACCCACTAAATTTTTGCAATCTAAACCCCCAAGTCAGAACTCGGATTAAGAAAGAGGCTGGACAAGATTACAGCTAATAAATAAAGCCCTGAATAAGACAAGTTATCAAATAATCTTTAAAACATTATACTGCTTTATAATTCCTCAAGCATTCAAGGTTTAGACCTTTGATTTTACTCTTGCACAGTGACTCTTACATGTACCCACTTTTGAAAACATATCATGATTTCTTCTACTCTCCTAGGTTGTTTTTTATAAGAATGTTTTGCATTTTTATCAGCCTGCAGATATTTTAGCTGGTTAGTCAGTCAAAAAAAAACCTGTACCTGAAATTTCAGAGCAGCTCAAAAGCCTGCAAAGAAGTTTAATGCTTATAAAAGTGAAAGAGCAGCAGCACTGGCCTGACTCATACCCTGTAGGAGTAGGTGCTAGCATAAACCTCCCCACATATATCTGCTGGTTCATCTCAGCCCTTTTAACAAGCTGCATTATGTATTAACTCATTATAGTGCAGTAATTGCAAGCTTTTATAAGAGACTCTTTCCTTTACTGGGTGAAAACAGCTTCTTCAGCAGCTGTTGAACTGTATTGTACCATCAGCAGTTTATACTATTGCGTATATTTAGACTGCAGGAGTCAAAATATGATGGGTTTTCTGTTAAAAAGTACTGTATGTGTTAGTAAATGTGCAACTCACCAACCCTTTGCCAGATTTGGGGTGGATGTTGTACTTGTGTGCGGTATGTTCCCTGACTCCCTTGTCTCTGTTGTGCCCTACAGATACAGCCTGATCTGCAGCAGAAACTCCATTTCAAAAATCTGATTAAAAGGAACATTTCTGCCCAAACACAATGCAGATACAGGAAATATACCCACATAAGAAGTAATGGCTTTACTTTGCATGGTGCTGTGGGAGTGTGAGATTGGCTGCCACCGCTCCCTGTGCAGAGGGTGCTGGGTGCCAGGGTAGGCCAGGAGGTCAGTCGTGTTGTTTGGCTTGGACCTGTATCGTACCTCTTGCTGGCACTGACTGATGAGGAATATTTCCTGTGAATACCACTGTACTGCTCTGGTCTGTGGGCAAGAGAGAAAAACACGAGGAGGACCAGAAACCCTGTGCTTTGCTTTGAAAGTTCCTCCATCATTGCATTTCCTCTCCAAAAGACCCATAAAGTAGATGAGATGAGTATATGTTTATGTTTCCCAGTTATTTTCTGAAATGGTCTTCACTGAAGTGTTCATTCCAGCTTCATTAGTGGGTTTTTATTTTACTACTCAATGTGTTCAAAGTCCTTTTCCCTCCACCCCCTTCCTGTTTTGATTTTTTCTTTTTTTCTGCTGTGGTATGAACATAAATTATTGTAATTATTCTACTAGGACAATTCCAAAGTTTTGTCTCTCCCCTTGACTTCCTAGGTCCCTGTAGAATTGGTCTCAGATGTGGACATCAGCAGTTTTGGAGAAAACAGATGGAACAAAGGATGCTTGTTTAGGGCACTCTGGGATTCAGGAAGAACAAGGGTCCAGATCACCAACAGAAGTGAGGCACCCAAATTACTTTAACAGTCTTGGCCAGGATATGGGGCTGCAATGTGCATTACCACAGTATATAATGGGAGACAAAGCGGCAGAATCTTGTCTGAAGTACCATTCTGGGATACTGTTGAAATTGCAAACCATGTATGCATTTACACACACACACACACAAAAAAAAAAAAGGAAAAAAACATGCAAGGGGACAGAGGTGTACTTAGCTGAACTATGAACAGCCTACTCCAGCATTACCTTGATTTTCTCATGCTGATAACATCTGCAAGAAGAGAGTGTTGGAAATGAGAGCAAATCATTTTGCAAAATGAAAAAAAAAATACATTCATCAATTTGCAAATGATATAACTTCTTCTGGTATTTTCCCTTCAAATTAAAAACACTTGTCAGGCAGATTTCCAGCATAGCATGTGGTGAATTTGTAGCAAAATTATTATGAGCATAAAGAAAATACTGTTAGATTCAATTCATCTCTATATTTGGGGTTTGGGAGGGGGGGGTGTGTAAAGCACCAAAACCAATAGAAAGACTTATGTCTGGTTTGTTTTTTAGCTTTAACGAAAATGGTTAAGGAAAACAAGAATGCAAACACTCCTGGTGGGGTGACTGTGAGTCACACTGCAGCTCTGTGCTGGTGCAGAGGTGCCCTGGCCGTGGGGCTGAGCTCCTCCTGGGACTCAGACCACTGCAAAGTCTACGTGACCCTGCACAGGTTTGGCTGCTATGGCTTCCTTTGGCGCTACCTCCCCCTTGCAAAAAAAAAAAAAGGTCTATAGGCACCTGTCTGAAAAACATGGCTTAAAAAAGGAGCTTGGCTGGCAGCCATCTTCTTTGGGAGAAGCCAGTGAGAAGGGAGGGGGAGCTTCTACAGTGAAATTCAAGCGTAAGATTTGAGTGCTCATTAAAAACAAATGTTTTTACCCCAGCTGTTGTCCTATGGATTTGTGTGTGCTGTGCAGGTAGCACTATCCATACGTGACCCCAGTGCAAGTCCCCAGAAAGCAGTGTTACCTCTTAAGAAGATCCGTGTGTGAGAAGTGGGCAGGGTTTGGAGAGGCAAAATGGGTCTTTTAATCAGAAAATACCAGTACATTAAACCTGACGCTTTCAGTGTAAAAATGTTGGTGAGAGGCAGAGGAGAAGTTTATGGGGAGAATAACCCATGTCCCCCTGGGGGTGGTGGAGACCTCACTCACCCTCTTTAAGCATTTTCCAGGTTTAGGTTTTCTCTGTGAAAACAGGGAGTGATCATTTGGGCTGAGAGAGAGGGTCAAGCTATATTATTCACGTCCAGTTTTAACGAGCTGGGCCCTTGCAGTCAATAACTCCACGGCCATCCTGTAATCAAGCATGGTTATTTTAAATGCCGACAGCTCCAGCGGGACAGAGGCGTGCGTCAATTCAGCCACTGTACCTTTCCCAGTCCCTGCCGAGCATCCCGAGGCGGGCCAGGGATGCGTTAATTAAAAGAAAATACAGCAACCTCCAAAAACAGGATGCTGAAAAAAAGGCATTAAAGAATCCACTGCATAACGGTAAGTGAGTAATTTAAAACACAAATTCAGAGTCCTGGGGTGGAGAGAGCCAAATGTTCCTTTTCCTGTCATCAAATGTTATTTACCCTAATGTGCAAACAATGAACAGAAGCTTTTTTCCCTCCTCCTGAACTGTGTGAATTACTGTTTAAAAGAGTTTTCCAGTGCTGCTGATCAAGTCCACGCACAGACTTCAAATACAGCACACCACACCATGGCATTTATTCTCCTTAATACCTGAAGCACTTCTTCATTGAAGTTCGCAAACTTGATTTCTTCTCATTACTTTTCAAAGAGAGGCTTTTGTCTTCTTAGCACGCACTATCAATCTAATCATTTAAAGATTACATTCACCAGCCTGAAACTGAAAGTGTATTTAGAAGAGCTTAGCAATAACAGTAAATACAATGTTTCACTCAAGCTGTTAATTATATCCAGGACAGGCTGGGAAATTCTTCACAGTAATGGTGAATATTAAGTGCTTGAAAAATAGCTGCTCAGGATACTCTCCTGCAATTAGCACCAATGTATGTGAATGAGAACCATGTATGCCAACAGCCACCCTATTACTTGACAAATCAAGACATTAAAAATCAGCTCAGTGGGATGCAATTTTGCTTATCTGGCTCATACTTTAGATATTATGGTGAACAGCCTGGAAGCAATAATAATGAAGAATATGATCTGTTGTCTTACCACTCTGAAGGTCACCGGGAGGCAGTTATTTCATGCAACATTGCCAATAGAGTGTGTTTATATTCTGTTGCAGACTCAACAATATCAAGGCTATTGTGTTTTGGATGGTGTTTTCATGGCAGCAAAGAGGTTTTTATTTTGTAACAGAAGCAGCTTAAAATAGTGACAATAACTTGGTGACCTCTGATTTTCTTCTTGAACATGCCGCACCTTCTAAGCTTACATGCTGATCTCCTTGAAGCCAAGAGCAAAACTCCCTAACTTTCACAGGAGACCTCTTTCCACTTTTTTAGGATACTCTGAAGTGCCCTGGATATTTGTACTACATGGTACTTCACTGAAATATGAATTATTTTGTTTCATATTCAATCTTACATCTGATTCTGTGCATTAAACTTGTGAATAAAGTAATGCCTGTCTGAAGATGGAGTTGTTCTGATGATAATGAAATAAGAGATACAGTGGGTGCTATCACATATCTGTGAAACCAGGACAATGACTCTGATATTTCTTATATACAGCAGTTATAGATAATTTATATGGCTGCAGTTTAGAGCATTCAGAAACCGGTCTTCTGATTGTCCTGCCTAGCAGAATTTACAGCACACCATTTAGTCGTACACCAGCTCCTACAGCTTGGCTCCAAGCTTGGTATAACTTTTTGGTGAGCTTGCTCAGTTTATGCAGCATTGAGAACTGTCACTGCAGCAGTACTAACTCACCATAGTGGCTTTCTTGGCTGCAGAGACATTGCTGGAGAAGCAGAAATGGAAAGGTGTGGGAAGGTAGAAATTGGGCCGAGCAGGAGCAGACGACGACTGTGGTGAGAGTATGGGGAAGATTGAGGTTGATCAAGGTAACTGAGAGAGCTGCACAGCCCCTCCTTTGGAAAATAAGCTGAATGTTCCCAAAAAGGAAAGCCACATGCTAAAGAGAAGCAAATAATCTCTTATGGTTGGGTTGAGAGCTTCCTATGAAAAAATTCAAGGGGTAATTTAGTCTGCCTGCCAAGGGTACCAAACATTGACACTATTGCCAGTATTTGAGCCTATTGTCCAACAAGTCTGGGCTGGGGTGGAAAGCAGCCAATCCACTTATCTGTTTCAACCACCTGAAGAGTTGTTGGAGAGAAGAAGTTATCACTGGACACTTGCAATGGAGACTGGTTGTCTCCATTGCTGAATGGTTGTCTCCTTAATGCTGAACTAGAGAGTGATCTGGTCTGCCTGGCTGGGTGTCCACCTTTTCCACGGAGGGGTGTAATACCAGATCTTGGATGCATCCATTTTCTGGAGACTCCCTCTGCACTTAAAGATGCCTCAGGTGTCCTGGTTTGAGCTAAATAGAAC
>NW_010182025.1:0-1385 GCF_000695765.1 Mesitornis unicolor
ACTGTCACTTACCTGGAATTCACATCAGACAGCTTGACTGGCCCTGGATATCAGCAGAGTTACTAAGAGATCTATTCCAACTGACTGGCAAATCTTGAGGCACACTTGTATAAACAGCTTCGGTTGGACTCAAGCTTGTATCATGCCTTATGTATCATGCCTCTGTACACATCCACTACTCCTACATGCTGTAAGTTAGACCTCACTTGCAGGTAAGGAAATAAGTGCACTTAAACAGCTGCTAAAGGTACTGTAATCTGAATTCACTTTTCTGACTTCCCACTGGAAGTGCACAGAAGCATTTGCTCAGTACAATGACAGTGGAGAAGTAGGTTGGGAAGCTGATGGGCTGCCAGCTGAGCCCAGGGGGGCTGCACTGCACACATCCAGTGCGCATCATTTAGTGTATTAGCAAGCACATAGTGAATAGCTGGGAAGGGAAAGCAAAATCGCCCAACAGTAAAGCTGCATCTCAGTGCTGTCTGGTACCAACTGGAGGAACTTCTGTTATTAACCATGTATGTTATGTGCCATTGGCTATAAAAAGCACACTTAAAAATGAGGTTAAAAATAAACCCATGGAAAATAAAAAGTATTAAGAAAATTTTTAATAACCTTCCTAAAGACTTGACTTTCTTCTATGTAGTTTTCCTTTTTTCCTTGGAACTTGCTGAAAGTCCATGGTTTTGCTCTTGTGTTGGTTTTATGGTGTTTTGGTTTGTTTTTTTTTTTCTTCGAATAAGTGAAAACTGCCTTCAAAAACTCTTCTTGATTGCTGAAGTATTTTATCTTGAGTGTATTTACAAACTCAGGATCAGCAAATTGGCAGGGTTTTCAGTCAAGGACAAAAACTCCCACCAGACAGCCTTTAGTGATAAAGAACTTTATCTGTACTTTAGCTTTCTCTTTTCCTGCTTAGATGACTCACTGCTCATCTGAGTCATCTTCCAGCATGGCTGATTACCAGGCTTCATCTTGCATAGGACTCTTCACACTAAATCTCTTCACCAGCCACTTGTTGGCTTAGCAAGGCCAGGACTTGCTTTGGATACAAACTTTCCATTTCTTTCTCTGAAATGGCATTTTGCATGTGCTTTGTCATTTGAAATCTCATTCGGAGCTAGAATTCTATTTTAATGTTTACATCAAAAAGCTGGCATTTTTTCATAGCTGAAGCTGGAAACCAAGCCAAGTGGGAAGACAGCAACACATTTTCTCACCGTTCCTGTCTACCCTCCCCTCCAAGTGCAGGAATGAAGGCATGGGTGGGGAGAGGCAAACAAAACCCAGAACTGATTGTCCTGGATCTGGTCCTCTAGAGGAGTGTAGCTGCTTTGTAATGACTTTTATTGAAAATGTAGTGTCATTAATTGCTATTGTAGGGA
>NW_010182025.1:1416-35840 GCF_000695765.1 Mesitornis unicolor
CAGATTGCATCAATCAATGGACTAGGACAATACAGTGCTTCTGTTAAGTCTGTCTTCTTTGCCCTGCTCCACTAACACTGTCAGTAAACTTTCAGTACCACACCGATAGATGATATTCAACAAAACATGGACCAGATAACTTATTTGATGGTGACATTCAGCATAACCTTGAGTTAAATAGCAGTATGAGCGGCACTTTGCTCACAGCACAGCCTGTTTCGCAAACTGTGGTACAAGTTATTCCTATCTTTTCAGCAGAGACAAGTGGTAAGTGGCTTTATTTTAAAATGTTTAAGGAATTAAAATCAGAGAACCGTTGAGAGAGTGATGAGCAGTGACCTAAATCTTTGAACTGAAATTTGAACTTTAAGTTCCTTTGAAACTTTCACACATGCCCCTCCCTTTTTTTTTTTCTTCCCTTCCTTTTTTCCTCTAAGGACTGGCAGGGGCAGAGGGAAAGCAACACAACATTGAGGAGAAATTCATTAATTAGTTCAAACTCTGAAGGGCTGGTTTTGCTGTTGCTGCTGTTTGTTTTTATTACCTGAGCACTCAGAAAACTGAGAACTGTCACAAAGCTCAGATGTGGATCCAAACCCTCCCGTAGTTTTACACTGGTAAGGTAGATACTGGACTGCCTGTGGTGTTCCTCTGAAGCTGAATATGTTACCTACTTCACCGTTTTTGCAAGGTGTTTCTTTCAGTGGCCTCAGTGCTTTAGGGAAGTAGGTGTTGTACTAAAAAGGTCATTAGCTTTAAAACAAACTCAGCAAAAATGTTGTGAAAGGAAATGCAAGTGCATGGCAGCAGTTCCACCAAAGTATTGATGTATGTAGTACAGCCAGGTTGGGCCTCCCAGTCAGTCTGCCTGGTGTATGTTTACCAGCTACAGATTTGTACTCTGCAACGAACAGCTTCATTTCAATAGACTGCTGATGATCCAAGGCTGGCTGTTCACCTTGGGATAACCCATTGATAACTGAGAGAAAGGAAAAGCCATCTCCAGCTGAAAAGGAGATTCTTGTTAACATACAAAGAAATGAGAGTTGACTCTGAAAGCTGCATAGCTGAAATCTTCTAATGCAGGAGAGTAGTAGATTTTATTTTCATCAAAATGTATGCCTCTAGGAAAAATTCATTACCTTGGGCCTGGCGCTTCTTCTGGCTGGGCACTATTTCAGGATTGTGACATGGTAAATTAGGATGAAGTGTGTATTGCTAGAGTGGTATAAAACAGCTTTTTATAGAATAAGAATCAGGTGTATAATTATTTTTTTCTTTACTGGACACACAGGGTACTGCTAGTTATAAGAAACCAAGGTCCTTGTTCCTTGAAATCAATGGTAAGAATCTTGCTTGACTTTCAGGGGGATTAAGATGTTGCCTCTTGTTTGAAAATATCCCCAAGGAGAGACCAGTGCTTGACTCTCCCTCTCCCAATCTCTCTCCCTCTCCCTCTCCCAATCTCTCTCCCTCTCCCTCTCCCAATCTCTCTCCCTCTCCCTCTCCCAATCTCTCTCCCTCTCCCTCTATTACGAGCTGGCATGCATGTCATGGAAGATGTGCACACAACTGAACCTCTTCTTGTTTCTCACAGCAATGCATCTTCCTTGCAGCAAAGCTCTGGTTTTAATGTCGCTGTGAATTCTTGCTGATGGTATGTGCCAACATGTGCAACAGGATAGAAATCCAATACTGAAACATGACAGGATGGATTTTCTGTAGGTTCAATACCAGAGATTCCCGCAGAGTCAGACAGCTTAGAAAAAAGTACAACACTCTTAATTTGAAACAGGTCAATAGAAATGTGTACTTTTTGTTTCTCTGCTCCCCCAGAAATCTGTCCACCTTTGCTGCTTTAAACAGACTTCAACAGTCTTATAACTCTACTTAAAAACAGCAATGTTTGGCCTTTTGCTATTTGCACTTCAGCTATTTCAGGACATTGCCTTGTACAACACCCTTAATTTGAAACAGGTCAATAGTAAACGTGTACTTTTTGTTTCTCTGCTCCCCCAGAAATCTGTCCACCTTTGCTGCTTTAAACAGACTTCAACAGTCTTATAACTCTACTTAAAAACAGCAATGTTTGGCCTTTTGCTATTTGCACTTCAGCTATTTCAGGACATTGCCTTTACTTACGAGTTCTTCACTTAGCCTTTCTATTAAAATAACTTGTCTTATAGAGCTCCTTGTTTCTGGGTTTCCAACTTCAAGGCACATGTGTATCTGACAATGGGAAGTTTAATGTGATCCACTGATACCTTAATTTGCTTTGAAATATTTTGAAACTGTGTGTTGACAGCCTTTGCTCTTGATGCAATTAATAGGATCACAGTTTACATGCGACTCATGCGATGATGTTATATCTAGTAATTCTTGTATATTTTCAGAGAGCAGAAATCTTGTTCTTCTCTATAGCTGTTGGCTGGGTTGTTTTTTCTTCTATTTGCAGTATAATCTCCCACTGAAAGACTGTTGAGCCTAAATCCTTCTGTAAAACAGAAGTTGACTATATTTTAGAGAAACAGTCACACACAGGTTTGCTGGAAGTAACGGATGGTTTACTAATTCATCAAGACAGTTGCTTGTCACACAAGATCCTGTGTTTCTTGGCATCTCAGAGAAAGCACATAGAACACAGTAAAGGATATATCTTTATTTTTTTCTCAACTAGGATTGTGCAGAGTTAAAACCGGATACTGGAAAGTTATGGAGAAAGATCTTGCCTTGATAAATGTTCGCAAAGAGCAGTTACTAACTAAGCTATACTGGTTCCAGGGATGCAAACACCTTTGCATGTGGCCTCATCCCTGAGAACTGCATGGGTCAGTGAACACTTGTCAGATGTCTTTAGCTGGTATCTCGGACAACCTCACATTGGAAAACTCTGTCACCAGTAAACAGTTCTTGTGAGACCGGGATGCTGCATGGTTTCATGCTCTCAACTTGCTACTGAATCATGTAGTACACAAAACATTCAACTGGACACTGATGTGCTGTGAGTAACTCCCTACAGTGCTGGATGTCACAGCGGCTTTGGGCATGATGGGGCTGCTGGCACATGAGCCTCTCTCATCTGGCTGCTCCTGAACACTTCATGATGGCATTTGTCACTCTGCCCTTGAAGTGCCACAGAAAAAGCCTCTTAGAGAGAACAGGCAATATTGCAGCATGATCAAGCTAAGCCACAAACCCCAAGCGCACAAATATGTGTTATTAACGAAACAGATTCTAATCTCTCTAAAGTACCAAGCCTCCTTTGGGCAACCACTCCTGTTTTAGCGCATGGATTTTTGACGTGATAAATCTTGACAGCTCTTGCAGAGCCATTATAGCCTCGTACAAAAACAAATGCTTTTATTACAAAGACTCATGGCACCAAAAGACTTGTGATGGCTTTCTATTAAATATGGTTGTGGCACATGTAGTTTAAAAAAAACGTATTTCCTTTGGAAATGCTCCAGTGCATATACACAAGCCACTGTCCTAAATGTGATTATGCAGTCAAGATATTTTTCCCTGTAATAGTGCAGTCTGCATTCTGTGAAAATAATAGTTGGTACTTAAAGCCAGTCTTTTCAAAGTCTCTTTTCAATTTTGAAACTTTTAAAGCATTCTAAGATTCTTTAGCATGTGTTATACCTGTTGTACAGTTAAGAAAGCTGCGGGTACAAGCTGAATTATTTGTCTGAGATCACAGAATATGAGAGTGGTAAGTCTAGGAAAAGAGTAGTGGCATTAAACCCTGTTGTTTCGTTGCTCACTTAATGCACGTTGTCCTGTGTTGCTGTGTCTAGAGGCTGAATTGCAGAAAATGCCTGTTCTACAAGCAGGACTACAGAAACAGCATTTAAAACTACTGTGTATTTTCACTATTCTGATCTTATTCTGTACTGATGTCAAGCCAAGTTGCTTGGTTACTTTTCTGGGGGAAAGGAAGAGTGCAGGAGTCTCGAGTAAATTGCTGAGGTCAGTCAAAAGAGGCACGATTGGGCTGTTTGGAAATACGAAAACAGAAAAGTTGAAACAACTAATCCTTTTGTGTAGC
This sequence comes from Mesitornis unicolor, assembly GCF_000695765.1. Taxonomy (NCBI): domain Eukaryota; kingdom Metazoa; phylum Chordata; class Aves; order Mesitornithiformes; family Mesitornithidae; genus Mesitornis; species Mesitornis unicolor. Next base: position 5,468 of record NW_010182025.1, read on the forward strand.
ATTGCAAATAGAGCCCTCATGAGCCGAGAAAGGATTGTGAGAGTGGGGGAAGGGAGGAGAGCAGCATTTCACAAAGCAGCTAGTGCAGCAGTGTTTCAGCAGATGATATTGGGGAGTAGCTGCTTCATAAAATGCTGTTTCACTAGCACCAGAAGACGAGACACCTCCAAACTAGGTGTTCCCGTCTGTGGTGTCCCTGCTCCTTTTGCAGATCACTGTTGCTGTCTGTATTACATGCCAGCTGCTTTCAATGCAGTGCTTGGCAGGGGCTATATTCATTAGGAAGAACCCATCTCTTACAATAAACAGTTTGATTTCCTCTCCACTTTTGTCTTAGAGATCTTTTACTTACTCTTAAATGTAGGTCACTGGTTTTGGCAGGTTCGGACACGGTTTTTGTGACTTAAAAAAATCTGCACAGCTTTCTCACCAGGCTGCACCGAGTTCAGCCGAGTGCACGGAGGAGTCTGAGTGCCCAGCAGCCCTCAGCAGGGCAGGAGGGAGTCTGGTGGTGTGGCGTGCCAGGAGGTCTGCTGCTGCTGAGGGCAACGCAGCGCAGTCGAGATGCTGCTCTCTGCTCTTCCACTTGTGTCAAGAAATTGGGACGTTTCTGTTGTATTTTAGTTACCTGACAGTTTGTGTTCAAGTTCAGCACTGAGTGCTGCCGTGTTAGTGCTATGTTCAGATACACAACTTTGCAGCAGTGAATCTCCTTGTGCACACAGAGACCTTGATGCTGACTTTATGCCTGAGATAAGTGCTGCGCATGAGAACTGGAGCTGTCACTCTCTGAATTTCCTGATCTTTCTGTAATTAAATTATTGGCCAGGATATTGTATTAGATGTGGCAGGCAGGCATAGCCTTGAATGCATAAGGATCTCCGGTCAGGTCACTGTTTACTGTAGAGTGGGGTCTCCGAGCTACCTATGCCACCAGGATGTAGGTTTTTCTGGAGGTACAGTAAAGAAATGGGATTAGTAGGTTGAAATCATGCCACTAAAAAGGTGCTGAAAAGGCCACTTGTTGTTTTTCCCCCATCCCCAAAGGGTTACGCTTTTCTAATTTAAAATTTTTCTAATTTAAAAGTAGTTACTTGTCTAGATTATTTTCCATCTTTTACATCAGACTTTAGTGAAAGAATACCATGGGTTTTTTTCTTCTGTTAGAAGAGTGATGTCCTCCACAGGAACAGGATCCAAGTAGGCAGGGGTAGACATTGCTGTCTATGTGTGTTACAGCCTTTCAGGAGCCCCTGGGGCGGGTGGTGGTGGTCAGCAGTAGCTGTGTCAGCTGCCAGCTTAGGTGTACTTGTGAGGCCAGGACTATTGCAGTGGTGTTTGGGTAATTTTTGTAAAGTTCCAGAAGTCATGTTTTTTGGGTATTAACGGGCAGATAGCTTTTTGCCAGAAACCATGGCTACTAGCCAGTAGCTTTGTATCACAAAAGCAAGAAAATACCTCCTTCCAAACAATTTATTGAAAGCTCACTTCTTGAAAGCTCATGCAAACCATTGCGTGTTGCAGAAGAGTTTTGTTACCCGTTCTGAGATTATCAAACCCGTTGAGGTGTTTCAGGAGGTAAATTCTGTTCTTAATTTCTACTGCATGTTTAGCTATAATATTATTTTTGTGTCTGACACGACAGGTGAGGTTCTGCTTTACAGAGCATACGTAATGCTTGAGGGCACAGCCACAGTAGGGATAGCCTTTGGCTGTTAAAAAACAAAATATACTTAGAATGTTTGTTTGGCTTTGCTTGTATGCTCTGTGCACAGTGCATGTAACCTGAAGGGGCTTTCCTACATCATGCTGGCTACTGTTTTGATTTGGAAGGAATAGAAACATCAACATGCCTTCTAATTTCCTCTCCTTTTTTTTTAACATAATTAGCTTACTAAGCAGTACAAGACAGTCAAGGTCATTAGCAGCTACTCCATTCTTTGTCTTGACATGTTAACTACACACTTTTCCTTCAAACTTCTCCTTAAAAATCCAGTTTCTTTTTCAAGTTTAACGACTATAGGAGCACATTCAAATTTGTGTTTCTCTTCCTTGTTTCTGCATTGTGCTCCTTTCGAGTGCAGAGAGGCTCAAGTGGCAACTACTTCTGGGCAAGGTATTTTTCACCCTGAGCATATGCACAAGGAACAGTGAGAGGAAAATACAGGGTAGGTTTTTAAAAGAGCTCAGAGGAATGGAGGCAGTTGGCTGCAACTCCAAAAGCTTCACTGAATGAGGTGAATGAATAATTGGGTAATGGCAATATATGAGAAGCACCTGGAAATGAACACCTGTGTGATCTGACCCTCTGTTGTGTCAAACAGAATTTGTCAAACAAGGGTGAGATTATTTTGTAACTCATATGAAAGTAAGCACCGCTGGGCCCAGTCTTAGCTACGTGGCCATTTGATCACAGGAGCAAGCACGTTTTTTCTACCTGATTTCCCTCCCTGCAGCTGCACCCTACTCTGGGGGAAAAAGGATTCTGTTTCTAAGCAGTTCTCTTTCTGCATATACTTTTCATTGCATTTTCCTTTCACAAGCAAAAAATACCTGAAAGACTAGAGAAAGGGTACCAGTTAGGGCTTGTCAAATACCTCTTCCATTCCGTCAGATGTTTTATGAACTGAGTTATCTACGTAACTCAATTGGTTTTCATTATAAACGCAGCAGTTGTGTTTATCTGGGAACTACTGTGGTTAAAAATGACTCATGTATACCTTACAGAACTATTCCACAGTAAGCATTTATTTTGCATATAAGATAAATCCTAAAGGCAAGGTTTTTCAGCTCCACTTTACTGTCTGGCTAGAATTTCAGACAGATTTCACAATCAAAACAAACCACTTGAGGCCTCTGCATTTTTAGAATACTTCTTTCTTGATAACAACCACCTTGTAATGGAGTCTCTGGACTCTTTGGCATCATCTGTTCTGTGTGAGGTAGAAATTAACACCTCAAAGATGGTTTCTTTCTTTTCGTTTTTCAAACCAAATGATAGTAGAAATATTTGCATCTTGATCTATGTTACAAACACTTTCTGAAAAATGCCATATTTATGTGACTTAACTGTGGAGTTCCTTGGCATTATGTGTCAGTGGACAAAAGGATGTAGATGCCCTTTCTTGGTATTTTTAAGGTACACTGCATAGTGCTGTCTGTATGCTGTAAATGAAAGATTGCCCACTTGTTTCTTTTACAGGACTTAGGTGCAAGTGCGCTATGCAGTTCTTCAGAAAAATACATTAAAAAAAAGGTCTAACTTTGGAAACTTGGGGTGTGGAGTTTTTTTTCAAACTGATTTGAATTGATGCATAACAGTATTTATAGTTGTCACAAGTAAGGTCTGAACCTGGCTATCTTGCTTCATTACTCACCTCTGACAGAAAAGTTCAGACTGCCTATAGATATATATTTATGGATGCTTTTTTTTTTAGAGTCTAAGGCTTTTATTCTGTATTAGCTTTTATTCTGTATTATGAAAGCATAGATTGTCTTACATTGTCTTACATTGACAACTGCAGTGGCTGTTGTTAATGTCTTGCTCTTACCTATGCATAACACTGATTTCACAAGCAACTGTCATTCTGTACATGCAAGAAACATAACTAGACTTTTAGGAACCATCATCTTACTGTTTTTCTTTCCCTTATGACAAATAGAGTGCAGATTTACAGCACTGTTTTACTGACTGATAAAAGCAAATGTTTTCCTAGGAATCGTATCTTTTCCTGACCTTGTAGCTGCTGCCTCTGTTCTTTAATCTCCTTTGACAAATTAAGGTAACACTTCAGCTTCGTTAGACAGATGATACGATCTGCAGTGCTCCAGAGTTAGAACTATATGCAACTGTGGTGAACTTTTGCAGTACTTTCACCTAGAGCGAGGTCAGGGCTAGGATTTCTGCAAGAACTTTAACAAAAAGGCTTTTTCAAAAACTGTGATGGGAGTCTCCCTAGGAATTGCAATGTGAGTGAGGAAGAGGCAGGCTGGAAATAATACAAGTAGGTATCCACGCATGTGCTTACTTAGCTAATGATTAAACAAAGAAAATTCCTAATTAGTGATTTAGAAAGAAAGCATATAGATGTGATTTGCTGTTGACATTTAAGGCATAAATGCAGAAATGGTGACACTAATAGAAACCTGAAGATCCTTTGACTATTTCTCCTTTAGTCTTTAAAGTTGCATCCTTGTCTTGCGCTGCTGTTGTGAAGGAGCTGCTGCAGAAGCTGCAGGAGGCGCGGTGTGGTGAGAGGAGAGGGCTGTTCTCCACCCTTGGCGTGGGCAGGGGCCGGTCGAGCTCTGCGGAGCTGCCTTAAGCAGGGGCCGTGCAGCCCGCCCTTGTGCAGGGCTGGGTGAGATGTCGGTGAATCTCTTGCAAGGAAAAGAGGAGGAGTGGCTGTCCGGTCACCTCTTGTTATTGCATGTTGTGTGCAGCGACTGATGCGAGCTCCTGGTCTGTAACGTGGGCTCTTCCAATACCTTCTTGCTGTTAATTTTCCCCCTGTGAATCCTGTAGGCAGACGTAACTGAGATTCCCCCCCCCGTCATACGTTTTTTATTAGAACAGTTTTAATGCTTTAACTTTTTCCATCAAAAAATAAATACTTCACTGGAGCATCTGTACAAAACTGCTTTTTAGGCTCCCCAGACATCCTCTAATTTTATTCCAGCAGTAGCAAGAGGAAGTATACTCTTTTTCTTCTTCGCAGACTTTCACAATGTGGATATCAGGCAGATATATGATAATGAGCTTCAGGAGCCTGACTGCAACGTTACTGATAGTTTGGTACAATTAAGTCAGGTCTAATCTTAAAATAGGCCTAAATCCTGAATAAATATAGCATTAAGGTTGCAATGAGTAATTCCTGCTTTTCAAAAACAGTAATTGAATGCACAGATATTAAAGGCAAACCACATGGGGGCCCAGTACATCAGATTTCTAATCTACTTAACAGGATCATTTTATATGGCTAGATTCAATTAAAAAGATAAAGATATTCAGTTTTCTCAGTGGAGAACCTGTACGTATTTTGTATTCCATCTAACTCATAGGATGTAATTTTAGGCATTAACTGTGGTAGTGATTTTATGTTTGTTTTTTTTTTTAACCCTCCCAAAAATGAATTTATTGCATTAATAAGGGCTCTGGAAGATCTGGCCAATCTTGCTGAGGCAGTTTGACATTTCTCTCGCTGGGTGTCTGCCCCCCACCTCTTTTGTTTCCATTCTCTGGCAGGGCAGAAGGGGAAACGCGTGCCTCTGCCTCTCTTCTCCAGTCCCCAGGCTGCCGTGCTCACTTAGGCTGCTGGTGAAGGGTTGGGAAGCTGGGGTTAGCTATGTCCTAAGAGCAGCTGCTGCAAGGCCCTCTGGAGCTCATCTGTCAGCGGCCAGAAATACATAGGGAATATTTGGTTGCAACGACCTGTCTCTAAGAAATGGCACTTTAGTTACATTTGTGTGAAGGAGATGGTAAGGAGATTCCCCAAAATCTCTCATACAGAATTGGACTGTAGGTTGGTTGTCTGATCTGGGTTGATGCTCTGCTGTAAACTGGAAACTTTGCAAAGTTTCCATATGCTTACCCATTCAGCTATGATGTACAAGTGGAGTGAGGCCACGCTATTAAGTCATCGAAATGCAAATACTGAGCCACTGAGGAACCAGTTGACATGATGGTATTACTAGACTCTAGCTTTGTCTGGATTGTTTATTCGGATTGGATCAAGTGGTATTATATCGCTAAAGCCAGAAGCTAGATAATTAAGCAAAATTTCTTAAGAAGGTTGCAACTTATACAAGAAACTAACTTCTATACTCCGGTTTATTACCTTTTTTCCTATTAACGTGGAAAACACTGACCAGAAGTTTGCTGTAAATCTCAGCTTAACTTTTTTGCATGGTTTATAAAAGTCATTGTGCCCAAGGCTCCTTATTTTCCACTTAATCAACTACCACTTCCACGGCGCAGTTGCATTTCAGCAAATATCGCTTCAGTGTAATGCGACACACCCAGTGAATTTGCACAATGTGCGCTTGAAGGAAGCCCTGATCTTTTTACATCTAAGGACAATGATTCAAGTGTTTAAAATTATCTGAATGTTCTGCATATCAATTCAGCATTGTTGTAATGCCTGGGTCTTTCTAAATGTGAAATTAGTAGATTTAGGATCCAGAGCTCCCCTGGAGCGTCCACAGAGATGGATTGTAGGTCACAAAAAACGTGAGACAACCTAATTACCATAGCCATTGAAGGGAGTGAATGCACAGTAGGCACTGGATTATGAATGCTCAGTTCCAAGGAATCCATTCCCTGAATGCTTGCTGCTGGGCCCTTCGCAGGCATGGAGGGTTTTTTATCTGTTTAGTGCAAATTTGTTCTACAACCATTGTGACAATATTATTGCTTAAAAGTGTCCGCAAAGCTGTGAAAGGTACATCAGCAAACACAAAATGTAGTTATGCAGATGCCTAATTTTCTTTTTTCCTTTTTGTGCTGAAACTGGGGGGGGTGGAGGCTGCCAATTCTAGTTTGGATTGTCATGCATATGACTCCTCTGTCCCTTTCACTTCTGTTTCCCACCCCCTGTATGACATTGCAGATGTGGGGATGGTCCCAATCAGAAGCCTGGAAAAACTTGAGGAGTTTTAACTGTATAGCTGAAGGTCTTTGCTTTGCTTTGCTTTTTTCTCTTCCCTTCTCTTCCCTTCTCTTCCCTTCTCTTCCCTTCTCTTCCCTTCTCTTCCCTTCTCTTCCCTTCCCTTCCCTTCCCTTCCCTTCCCTTCTCTTCCCTTCTCCCCCGTTCCTTTTCCCCTGTTCCTTTCCTTTTTTTATTTTTACTTTTCCTTTAAATAATGGTAGTAGCCACAGTGCTGTCTTCATCCCTATGAAAACGGAGATCCTGCTTCAAGCTGGGGTAAAGGCACATGTCTGTCTTCAGAAAGGGTACTCAGATTCAGTTAGAGGACTTGAGTCCAATATAGTTGCTCTCTAGAAACGTTGATGTGTTTTGAGTTTATGGTCTGTATGAGTAATTTCTAAAACTGGATGTAGCAACCATCTTACTTTCCAATAGTGGCTGATGTTGTGGTGCTCATCTTTCTCTTTAGAAAGATAGAAATTTCTAAAATCAAATTCATTAATTAGAAATGAATGAAAAAATGAGGAATTTTTAAAATGAGATTTCTAAATTTAGAAACTCTTGGGCAGGTTCTGCATGGCAGTGGCCAGCAGCCGGTTCACCTCCTTTCTTCAATACAGTCCAGGCTTTGCTCTTGCCATAACTGTGAGCTTGTATGTGAGCACTTACATCTCGCCTTCAGAAGGATCAATTTAGCTTTTGTAATCTAGGAAGGGGTTTAAGTGGAAGGAAAATAAAGCAGGTTTTATGTGGCACTCTGTTGTGTGTGTATCACTAAAAATCTTTTCCTGTGTAGATGAGGCCCTAATGAGTTGAAGTGTAGGGATGTCTCCGTCCACACTTCTCCCCCTCCCTCGCTTCTGGGACTGAGCTGGGTAGAGCGTGTGGCAAACTTCTAATGAAAAATTTGGTACCTTGAAAGCTTTCATTCTAAGTTGGTTTCAGTTGCAGAAATGACGGAGACAAGAAGCTGGAAATGTTCGTTTTCTCTTGTTCTAGAATATGTCTGTCTATTTAGACACGTAAGTATCCTTGAAAACATCACTTTTTTCTAAGGATCCATCTTCACAAGGAAGTAGAGCCGTTGATGATGGTATGTTTAACCACGAGTCTCCCTGAATTAATTTTTAAATATAGCTTCACAGGTCGTGGCAAGAGTACTAGAAATAGTGTTGTTCCGTTGCAAAGTTTCCCACACCAACTACGCTTAATCTTTCACATCTGTGTGATAAAAATGCAATCCCTCATACTAGGTCTTAAAAACAAACAGACAAACAAACAAATATAGATATTTTTCAGGACTTCAAGGGGGATTTCTTTATTTCTGAGGCCGATGAGCTGCAGTACCTGCATCTAGTCCATAAGCCAGGAGGATACTGGGGGCAGGATATGGAGTAGGAGTGTTTTAATCTTGAATTCACCACTTCAGGTCCTGTCTGGGACAAGCGGTGGTGCCCCCACATCAGCGGGCAAGGGCTTGAACTGGGTTTCTGTGGGCTCTGTAAAATGAAATGGGCCACCCCTTGCTCAACTTCAGCCCTTGGGACAAAGCTGTCATTATTGGATGGAGATTTAATGGTGCATTATGAAATGAAAGTCGCGGAGGCCTGCATGGCTATAGTCTTTGCTTTCACTGCGTGTTAACCACAGGGTGAGTAATTGAATGCTCATCCATCTGTGATCATCTGCACTGCTGCAAGCTCATTATCAGCATTAGTGTGCTGAAGTCACCCAAGCCTCCGTAACTGTGCTGTATGTGGCCACTGCAAGAAGTGCTGCTGTCTTTGTCCTTGTCCCAAGATGCCAGCCAGCAGTTTCCAGTAGCTGTTGGAAAATCTCAATTTATAGAATTATTACAGTTCCTTTCTGTGCTAGTAAAGCTGCGCACTAGAATCCAAACTCTGCCAAGAGATTTGCATGCTTGCATAGCCAAGTGGCTGCCTGCTGGTCAGATGCTATGGCTCTCTAATTTTATTTTATTTTAATATGAGGGATGGGTGCAGCTGGATAAACATTGCATACAGCAGGACTATAGAGAAAGAGCAGAGGAATGAAAAGCAGAATACTTCAAGTGAGATCTTGGATCTGTGGAAGAGTGATGCCTAGAAGCTTCATGGTGTGCCATGACATCAGTAGGTATCCAGTTCTTCAATTTCTGCTGCATTTTCTTCTTGGTTTTCGCTAAAGTTCTGAGGGCTGTATCTGCTTTGTCATGCGGTACTGGCAAAGGTGTGTGAATGGGTGAGCATGCCCAGCATGAACAGTGAAAACCAGTGGTGAGGACGAAGTAAGGATATGGTAAGGTGTGGGGCTGCCATGGGGGGAGCATAGGTTGTGCAGAAGGTACCCTTGGGAGTTAAGAAAAACTTTTACTGATGTTTTCCATCGTGTTCTTGATCTTTACAAAAAACAGTTTTATCTGCTAATGCACCACTCTGGGTGATCAATGGTTTCTGGGAAGGGATCAACTGACCTGCCTCTGAGCAGTTTCTTGAATGTCCTTGTTGTGTTACCGCTTGATACCGTGTTGGACATCTCACAACACATTTCCTGCATCACAAGTTTCCTGCCAGTGGCATTTGTGTCCTTGTGGCCCTTGCCACTCCTTAAAGAGGCAATTAGCTCTCCCAGAAGGACCCATAAACATATCCTGCTAAATGCAGTGGGCAGGGGGGAGGGAGTGTGAACTGGAAATTCAAGGCATGTCCCCTTCTGCTGTCCAGGGGAGCACTGGCTGCTGAAAGTGGATTGATCAGCGTCAATGGTGAATGAGAGGATGGAGAAGACAGACAAACTGTTTTTTACATCTTTATTTGGAGAGGAGGGGAAGACAAATGATAGCAACTATTTCAGGCACTTTTTTTTTGGGTAAATGACAAAGCATTTTGGTATGCAGGAAACAACTGCTTCCCCTCTAGGGTTTTTGGGCACTTGAAAGGAAACAAGGCAACTCCAAACCTCTAAAGAGTGAAACAATTATAGAGACTGATTATTCTCCCTGTAAAGCTTTTTAAGAGTTTTTCTTGTATCAGCTGGAATGGTGATTCTTCTACATCCCAGTAATACCATTGTGTTTGGTTTGCAAGAGTTTACCTCCATGTAGCAGTGGACTGCACTGGAGTTGTATAAAATTAGTATCTGCTAACAAGACATTATATGTGGAATATTCCATGCAATGCAGTCCCCAAAATATCAAATAAGGTGGCAAAATAATAAAGAATACTTGTTGCAGAGTTTCATGAGGAGATGTGAAACTCTGCTTATGCTGCAGAAACCAGGGAAATGTCATTGGTTTTCAGAATGTTGTTTTTCTGTTTGACAAACAATAGAGCCTTTTCCCCTAAGTCCTTGTTATGTTGAGAGGTTTGGTTATTTGTCTGTTGGTTCACAAGGATCTGTGCCTTAGCCACAAACATCGTATTCTATAAGCGCTAAACATGCAGCTATGTGCTTGCTCTCACAGCCAGACTGCTGCGGCCATGCAAATCCTTCCTGGCCTTAGAGGTGGTCTGTGCAAATGTCTTGTGCTTTGTAAATTAACAGGTCAGGGACTTCTGTAATGCAGAAGGTCAGCAAGTATCAGATGTGAAGTTGTATTTACTGAGTAGGACAGAAAGAGATGCAAAAACCTAAGGGGTGTGTTAGTGGGTAAGGTACTGCTGTGCAAGTGCAGTTCCCTTCGTGTATTACGTGATGGCTTGAAGAGCAACAAAATTCACTTTGTTAAATCCTCAGACTGCCTAATCCCACGTCTTGCTGTGGCTGTAACACTGAGTTTGCTAAATCAGCAGGAATTGTGTGCCTGGGTGGGGGAGCTCCTGCTCTGGGATTGGGAATTGGATGGATGGCCAGAAATAGACCCATTCAGAGGCTCAGTTTGGGCTTTTAAAGAAGTCAAAGCAAAGGCATTTGTTTTCACTCCTGTTTTTATTAATAGCTGGCTGGTGCTGTGCAGTGCAGTTCGTCAGTGCAGCCCAGGGCTGGCAGAGATTGCCTGTGTGTGTTTCCCACCTGTTGGTGTGGCAGCTGTGGGGTCCCGGCTGGAGCACTCAGTTTCTGCGGGTTGTCTCTCCCCAGCTGGTGCAGCTGGGGTGGTCAGAGAGGAGCAGCTCCTCTGTTCAGAAGAGACTGCAATCACCTCTCGGCCACAAGCAGGGCCCGTAGCAATGGGGAGGGGGAACTGAGACATAGCAGCTCTTAATTGGCTTTGATTTTACAGTCATCAAGGCTGCTCGGCCTTGTCTGCACTGCTCTCCTTTTCCCTTATCCTGTCCCCTGCTCACCCTCTGACTTTGCAGACCATGAAGTCAGCCTTTGAACCTGTTCCTGTCCCACCACCCTCCTCCTGCCTCCCAGTACTTGGGTATGTGGTGAGTAGCCACAGCAGTGACAGCCCTGGAGATGCCTCCCTGATGTCTTGTGCTGGGACTAGAGCAGAGCACCAGGCATTTTGTTTTTCACGTGCATTTCTCTCATCTGGAAGGAAAGGCATGCATTGGGCACACAGACCCAAAGGCACAGCGTGAGGAAGGCCAGTGACATGCTGTTGGTACATGGTGATGGTGCTGGGGTGAGTACTGGGAGAAGTTTGGTGCTGACTGAGGAGCACAGTTATCCAGGGGGCTTCTATACTGGTAATGTGAAGCCAGTCCCTGGTCTCCTCCTGGATCCAGCCCATTTGGGGGTGAGAGGTGTCGAGCAGCTGCAGGAGGGTCCCTAGCCTGTTTGCTACCCTGGAGAGGGATGGATAAGGAGGAAATCTTCAATTACACTATTGAAAGAAGCAAAAGAAAACCTAGTAATTTAAAAAAAAAACAAAAACCACAAACCAAAAAAGAGGAGAAGCCAGAGCTGGGGGTCCCCTTTGGGAAGGGGTTTCTGTGTGGGAGGATGCAGAACAGCTGTGGGGAAGAGGTTTCTCATGCAAGATGTGCCATGGATTGGTCCAGGCTGTAAATAGGAGGGGTGAAAACACCTGGTAACCTTGTCTTCTCACTTTGCTATGAGAAAAGGACAGTGTGGGAACCTCCCACTGCCTGCGATTTAGGGATGACAGCTGTAAATGGATGCTAAAAAGCACAGAGATGAGGTGTGGCTGCTTGTTATCACCCCTCTCACTTCTCCACTGAGTGCCAGTGAGTGTCATAACTTTTTATTTCACCCATCCTGCTTAATTTAGGTTATGAGTTTTCTTAGCCAAGCCTGGGCAGCGTTCCATTTCCAAGCATACTTATGCAGATAATGTCTGTGGTGGTCTATGCTTGTTATTCATGGACTGGTGGGCTGTTGGTGTGTTTTGTTTAACTTACATTTGCAATTTTCAGTGTTTTAAATGTTAAGAGTCTAAGAATAAACAGAATGGAAATTAACTCCAGTGCATTAAAATTAGCTTCTGGAGGGGAAAAAAAAGATGGATAATTTAAACAAACTTTTGACCCAGCAAATACCTAAAGCTTCCTGAGGAATCTCTGTACTGTGACCAGGGAATCTGGGTCTGCCACTTTGGTAGTTCTGAGATTAAAATGCAGGATAAGATTAAAATAGATATTCCAGATTTTTCCATATGTCCTAAGGACAATTTTAAAAAGCCTTTTCATGCTGCTACTTGAGCCATTCAGCAACAAAGTCCCTGTGCACTGTTTTAGGAATGGCATAATCCCACTTCTTTGCCAGAGATGATCTTTGTCAGATGCTTCCAGCCAAATGTTTTGTGTGCTCCATACCATTGTGTAGGCCAGATAAGAAATCATCCCATTCAACCTCAGGAATTTCAGGAAATAAGGGATGAAAAAACAAATCGGAAATGTTCTGTTGAAAACCACAGAAAGGGTTTTGGGTCTGGGATCGTGGATATCTCCTGGTCTGTATTGCTGAGATCTGAGGGCTGCGACAAACTCCAATAAATCATTCCAGTTTACTCTGCCTTACTTTTCTAGCATAGAATGGATACGTTCTCAAACCGCACTGTAGCACAGCAACTTCTCATTCAGACTGAAAATTATACAGAAAGTGGCTTGAAAATTGTACCATAATGGGTTTTTTCTCAAAGTAAACTGTAGAACTCTCCTCTTCAGATTGTGCTTCAGTGAAATGTCCTTCAGGTTTGCTCTTTTCTACATTTAATTTCCTTAGTTTCTTTTAAAATTAGATCGCTGAAATGCCATATCCATCACAAGAGTACTACACATTCTTCACATATGTTCATTCACAACCTGCCACTATTTCTATAACATAGATGGGGGTGAGCTCATAATGATACTGAAACAAATCTTTCTTTCTATTAATTCTTCTCATGGGTTCTATGATGTGGCTTAGAAATGAGATGCGTTGTGACAGTTCATTTGCTTCTGCTCTGCATATGAAATTCAAGGCTCACAAAAGTGCCTAAAAGCTAGGACAGAAATATTGTAGAACTAGAACTGTGTGTATCATCCTGAAATTGGGTCTTTGGTTTCATCCTTTTGTGTAGACTTGTCTAAGGTTAAATAGAAGATGAAGGCAATATTAGGCTATATGTAAAGATGGTAAAACTTGTGAAGTACCTGCAACTACTAGCTAAAAAGCTGAGTTATGAGAATAGTGAGGAGAAAAGGAGGAAAAGACACAAAAGAAAGCATATCCTTCCAGAAAGAACAGGATTGTGGATGCAAAACTGTCTATGCATTTTAATATGGCCATAAGCAAAGCTCTGGTATGTCAAATACAATGGAAAGAAGAGACTACTGCTGCTTGCTAGGAAACAAAGTGGGCTTTGTTCCTCTTTTGATGAAATTGTGTTTCTGTGCTTCATGATAGGGCACGCTGTCTGGGGGAAGAAGTCTTTCTCAGTGTATTGCAGTCTCCTTTGCTGGCAGAAGGCTGGAACAGGGGGTTGGCTTCTACGGTGCCACCAGCATCACCAGTATGTGACCCAGAAGCTTCTGCCTGCAGGTATCTCCTAGTTGAAATGTCCCAGGGTTTAATGCACGTTATGGTGCATTTGCCTCAGAGGCATTAGGCTGGGCACTGAATACAACTTTTTTAGTCCCCTTCTAGTCTCTATCTCATCGCCCCTGCTGAGGAGGAGGGTATCATATGGTATTTTGGCCAGTGAGAGTGCTGTGTGGACAGGTTCACTGCTCTTGGTCTAACCTAGATATCCCAGGACAGTGGGCAGGAAAGACATATTTGTGTAGGTGAATCACTGCCACAGTTTGTCACTCAAATACGTGAGTATCAGACTGAAGTTGATCCCTTGTGACTAAAATTTTGTCATAGCTTTAAACTAGGCTAATTTTTACTGTTATTGTTGCTAAATAATGGTGGTCATATATAGAGCTGAGCCCTACAGGCTAAACATTTAGATTATTTCAGTAGGTTTGTATTTTTTAAGAAGTTTAAGATTTGTTAAGCAGTGGTGTCACAGGTTGACTTTTAGTGATGGATTCAAGGATGGATTCCAGGGGAGAAATCACGCCTTCGTTGGAAAGCTAACTGAAGGAAATGGAAAGCTTCACTCTTAGGATCAGTTTTTGACTTCCTAACCTGTGAGGGAAAACTTCATAAAATACTGCTGGGACAGTTGCATTTGGAGAGCTATAGCCTAAAAGGCAAAAAAAGAAATTACTACAAACTTAAGAAACTGCAGGAGTTGCTGTGTGCGGGCTGATCGCAGGCAATGGCTTTCAAGATAAAGCTTTAGGGCATGTTGGAAAAAGACAGTGTAACACTTCAAAAATCGCCTCAAAGGAATCGTTCACTACAGCTGAATGTTTCTCAAGGTGAAACAAAAGACCTGTTTTCTTGTTTCAGTTGCTTATATCAAAGCTGAAACCATATTTAGCCCTAATTCACAGCAATCAAAATAGTGTGCCACCTTATACTTTGCAATTCAGTTTTATGACACTTGAAAACTTTGTCGTAATTTCTGTCTTGCAGTATTGTAAGAAGGTTTTATTTGGTGTAGCTCCTATTCTAGCTGCAGGTGAAATAATGCCCCTTAGATTAAGATCAAGGATGAGATGTAATTTCTGAAAAGGTTGTCTTATTTTGTTTCTGATTCAGGTAATTTCTTATTTGACAGTGGCATTCGGGGTGTTAGCAGCATTTTTGTGTGTTCAGGATAGAAAAGTAAGGAAACAACAAATCCAGATCACTTACTTTTCACAGTGGAAGTGTTCTGTATAATGTATAACTTCCTAGCTTTGCATTCCAAGTACAAGATAGGAACTTTTAAAAGCTTGTCAAATGCATTAATGTGACTTTCAGATGAAGTTGTGGAAACCAAAGTACACTCACTCAGACAATGTTCTAGAGGATCAGTTGACAAACAAAAATGCAAAAATGTTGTACTCCTGTCATTCCAAAATCAGTCAGACAACAGAAGTCTAGAGAGGCAGAAGGATGAACCGGGTTCTGATCAAGGAGTTGTTCCATAATGGATAAGTATAGGCAGCCGTTTTAATCCTAAAATAATGTGCCATTACTTACAGGTTAACATTTGAGGGGGTTTCCTTGTAAGGCCTGTTTGCAATAACAGCCATGATGATATAATTTTACATTACTTTTTCAGAGGCATAAGTATCTGCAGGTGCAACTGGGCAGTGGAGAACCAGGGCCTCTTTTCTCTTTAGGTGATAGGCATATATGGCTCCTGCACTTCTCGTCTCTGAACAGGAGCCTGCGTAGTTCAAATATCAAAGGGCCAGTGCTCTGCTCTGTTGAGAGGAGGTCATTCTAAGCCTCACTTGTGTCTAAAGAGTAATGATGGATATTAAGAAAACATACGTATGTGGGTGGGCAAAAGAAAGATAGTGGCATAAACGAATGTCCCAGCTGAAAAGGCTTTAAAGCCATAATTTCTGGTTTCTGGCTTGTCACACTGGCCACAGGCTCTGTCCCACAGTTGCTGTGTGGCTGTTACTCAAGCACCACAACAGGTGACAACAGAGTGGCTGTGATTTGAGAATGATAACAGAGTGGCAGTGTAGTGCTGGCTGGGGTGGCCACATGCGGTGACACCGAGCGCCCACTTCCCCTGGTTTCGCGCTAGGTGGTTGTGTTTGGGAAAGAAAGCAGGAGGAGCAAAGGGAGATGCAGCTGTGTGCTCTCTCTGTTAATGCATGTACCACTCCAGAGATATCACTGATGCCATGCAGGAACTGAGATTGTGTCAACATGATTCAGCATGTCAAGCGATTTCTCTGAAAAGGGTGTTTTGGACTATGTTGTCCAGAAGTCAGGCATCCACAGACCTTGTTTGAGAGCTCTGCAGATCTCATTTGGAACATGTTTGTTTTAAATAAGTAAGTGAGTAAATTCCTATATTTAGCAGCTAACTAGGCCTTCTGTTTTCCATGTATTTATTCATATGCCTAATTATATTCCAGTGATTACTTCCTTTACAATTATTGGAAGTACTCATGTAATAAAGTTAGCATATGTGCATCTTCAGGAGCAGGGCTTAAATATCACTAAATTCATTTCTTGTCTCAACTGTTCCCTTATTATTCAACCTAAATAATAAGTAGGAAAAAAATAAAGTAGTCAAGAAGTGAAGCTTTATAACAAGAATCTCACCAGTTTCTGCTTTATAGAGGAGGAAAAGGAAAGGGGCAGAGGGAAGGGGAGGGAAATGTAGCTACTGATCCAAAAACTTGTCACCGCAGTGCTGTCACTGCCAGTGTTTCATTCTTTCCAAATGTGCCTTTTCTGATTTTTGACAAATGTGAATCTTGAAACAGGTTTTACAAAAACATGGTCGTTGTATTTTCCCTTTAAAGAAAAGAGATCTTATTTTTTCAGAAGTTCTAGAGCTGCAGTTTTTAGAAGAATAAATGATTTGCAGCAACTGGTGCAAAAAACCCTGTAAAATCTTTTTTTAACAGTACTCTCTGTTGCTTCTGTCCTAGCTCATATTTCTTGTTCTTCCTTAGAAACATGTAAGCATCCTCTCTGTTTAGGTCTGAAAAACCCATTCCACTTTTATTTCCACTGGTAGTTTGTGGGAAAAAAACCTTCATTTTTTTTTTTTACAATTAAAAACTACGTTTCTGAGCTACAGATTTTAAAATAAAGTTATTTTTTATACCTTTGAACAATGAATTTCTATTCTGCATAATGTATTTTTGAGTGCTATAAAGTTTAAAAGGGTCAAATATGCAGTGTGTGGAAAAGCAGTAAGTTGCAAGTAAGTGGAAATGTGCTGCTTAAAGTACAGATTCATTCTGTTGGATGCAGTTTCTGAGCGTTATGGATTATGGTGAAACACCGAGTTGGAGACTGTGGATTAGAATGAGAAGTGTGTTGACTAGATAACAACGCAGCAGAACTTCAGTGGTTAAGTGCCATCCTTTTTGGTGCAGGGGGAATAGCTGCCCAGTCCTGGGGTGTATCAGAAGGGGTGGTTGTAGGGCAGAGAGGTTCTCCTGCCCCTCTACTCTGCCCTGGTGAGACCACATCTGGAATATTGTGTTCAGTTCTGGGCCCTCAGTTCAAGAAGGACAGGAACTGCTGGAGAGAGTCCAGCGTAGGGCTACAAAGATGATGGAGGGAGTGGAGCATCTCCCTTCTGAGGAGCGGCTGAGGGAGCTGGGGCTCTTTAGTTTGCAGAAGAGGAGACTGAGGGGAGACCTCATTCATGTTTATAAATATTTAAAGGGTGAGTGTCACGAGGATGGAGCCAGGCTCTTCTCGGTGACAAACAATGATAGGACAAGAGGTAATGGGCACAAGCTGGAACACAGGAGGTTCCACTGAAATTTGAGAAGAAACTTCTTCTCAGTGAGGGTGACAGAGCCCTGGCCCAGGCTGCCCAGAGAGGTTGTGGAGTCTCCTTCTCTGCAGACATTCAAAACCCGCCTGGACGCCTTCCTGTGTAACCTCATCTGGGTGTTCCTGCTCCGGCAGGGGGATTGGACTGGATGAGCTTTTGAAGTCCCTTCCAATCCCTAATGTTCTGTGATTCTCAGAAAAAGCGTAGAGCCCAATCAGTTTCTGTAGAGATTCACAGGCTGTGCTGAGAATCCCCTTCAGCTCTGGTGACAGAGTTGATCCATTGGGAGGTTATTGCTCAACCAGGAGCCTGCAGTCATCTACACAGTTTGTAAAGATGGTAACGTGGAACTGCCAAGAATTTTACAGCTATGAGTGTGCGTTCATATAAATAATACCTGAAGTTATGACTCTCTGATGAAGGCATGTGGAGACAAGGCACACAGATATTTAGGTGTTGGCTTACTGTAGTCATGCAGCTTCTTTAACACGCGAGACACAAGTCTTTTCATGGTAGGCAAACAACAAGTACACAGAGGTAGCCCAAGCTCTCGTTCTGAAACAGGAGAAGAGAAGGCAGTAGCACTGAGCTACGCAAAGCTATGGAGAATTCAGAAAATTGGTGTTGCTTGAAAAATGGCTCCTTTTTACTGATGTCATTGCTGGAAGATAAGCAGGGGCCCAAGGAAATGAAAGGGATTTTAATGGGTTCCTGCTTTCTAAGAGGATTTTGATGCTGCCACTTGAATTGTAACAACGAGGCAGTCACTACCAGCTCTTGCTTCAAACGAGTAGGGGCATTTGGCATTATTTATACTAGAAAACCTTAAAACCTGGCTGGTAACTTGGAAAGGGAGGGGAGAAGATATTTGCAACCCTCTGAAGGGCAGACATGACTTCTGGGTTCGTGATGCTTCTTAAGTTCCTGAGGTCACAATGTGATAAGATTGAGGATAAGGAACAGATAGCAGCCTGCTGTTTTTAGGGTCTGGTTTGGCAATTGCACATGTTCCAACAGCACATAAGTGAGTAATTATGAGAATGGAAGATTCTGTGTGCATGTGCTCATCCTGTTTGCTTAGTGCCTCATCAGTTGATTCAGTATTTTCTTAATTGTGAGTCGTATATGGATTTACTGTTCTTGAGATTTGAAAGGGTGCATGTATGAAATTGCTGAACTTCCCCAAAATAGAGTTTTATTTATAAAAAAGTCATTTATAATCATGGTGCCAGAGGAATAAAGGAGAGCACATTTGAGAACAGTTTGAAATAGGATGCTTGGGAGAATTACAGAAACTAAGCTGACTTCTAATCCAGGAACATGATAGGAATTGTAATGAGAACAGTATTAATGGATACATGGAAAATACAGAGTTTGCAAAGGGACATCATGCCTCTTCGAATTCTCTCAAGCGGGCAATGAGCCTGTAGATAGAAAAGATGAGTCAGTTGTCACAGCCTCCTTGGATTTTCAAGTTGCTTTGAGCCTTTGAGAACTTAAACTGGTATGCAATAAAAAGAAGATGCTTTTGTAGATAAAGAGCTGGCTGAGGAAAATACGTATTTTTCACAGAGAGAGAGATCCCGGAGGGATGTACACTGTTTGCCATGTTTAAGGACCTAAGAAGGGATGTGAGTATTAGGGAGACAGCGTTTGCTGCCTCGATAAAATTATTTGCGGTTCAAAATGAAAGCTGGCTCTAAAGAGACGTTTTGCTATGTAAATGACTGAGAAATAAAATAGCAAGACTAAGGTCTGTACTGTACAAAGCAATATGCTTGAACTAAAAAACAGGCTCTGAATTAATTTGTTCTGTTCAGGATCTTGATCTTCCTGTGTAAGTTTGCTGTCATCTCAGTATTTAGCAGCAGTCAAAAAGGGAATTAGAAAATTGGGCATTACGAATGGAATACTGTATGAAACAGAGCGTATGATGCTGCTGCTGCTGTAAGTCGATGTCTTTGCTGCATCTTGAATGTTGTGTGGCGTTCTGACAATTCTGTCTCAAAAGGCATCTAGTGAAATGATGAACGTACAAAGAGTGCCTGGAGTGTTTAGGAATGCGTAATGATTTCTATTTGAGATATGAATTGGACAAGGAGTCTTCTGTGTGAAAACAGATGATTGAAGTGGGGTATGACAGAAGTTTATAAAATAATGAATAAGATGACTAAGAAATGTTTGTTCATTTATTATCATATAATACAGTGGGCATACAGTGAATTTATTGGGCAGGGGAGTTTGAAGCAGAAAGTCCCTTTTCACACAGTGCACAATTTGATTGCATATCTTGTTTCCACAGTTCCTGTAGAGGCCAATGATATAAATATAAATTAGAAACTGTCAATAAATAAAGTGGTTTGAACGAACCCATGGGCAAAGTCTGTAATCTGCAGGGTACCAGCAGAAAAGAGTAAGAGAGGAAGCACTCTATTACACACACTTTCAGGTGTGCTACTGACAACTGTTAGGCAGGATATTGGGCTAGCTGAACTTTTTCTGAGTCAGTATGTCTCTTATTTCATAAAATTAAAATTATAGTGCTGTAATTGTTGGGGAAGGAGGGGAATTGCAGTGGGTGAAACTCTGCCAGGGTCTTATTGAGCCTTTTCCTCAGTATTGGTCTATTAAGAAAAGTGAGTATTTGCCCTGTCCCTTCAATAGATCACAGCTCTAATGTTGAACTTCACAGATTGCAAGATTTGGAGAAGACCAAAAGTCCACCCATGAGACCCTAAAACATTGCAGTGCTTCCTGCCGGTTTACCTCTGGAGCTGTGTTGCCAGTGAAGCTATGTTGCCCTTAATGAGACCTTCTCAGCTATGGCTGACTCCTGAACACCCCTGCTCTGAGAAAATCCCTGCAGAGGGAGATCTGTGGTAAAGGCAATGCAGTCTCTCTCTTTTTGGGGTTAATCAAGAAACCTTCTCTTAGTTTCTTCACAGCCCATGCCCCCTCTTTCTCAAAGGATCTTGATCTTTGGGATAAAAATAATGATGCAACAGAGATTGCTAACATCTTCCCTCTCCTGTGAATTGGTTGTGGAGGATGTGTGTGGGCATATGTTCTAGTCCTGATTTACTAATCACAGAAAAAATCATGCTGCAGCTTTGTTGAAACTTGTCTTGCAAGATACGAGAAGCTGCTGTTGGCTTACTAGTAATAATGAAAAAAAGAAACATCTGGATAGGTATTAACCTTATGCTAACCAGAGTAAAACTTTCCTTGTACTAAGAACTGAAAGGTTTGTGTTTTGTTATGCCAAAATAATAATGAGGCTTGATACTTAGATATTTTTTAAAATTATTTTTATTTTTTCCCTAACTCAGAGTGCCTTTAAGGTAAATACTTACAGATGTGTTTTGAGCATTACAGTGTGGGTCTATGCAAGGCCAAGGTGTACACATTCTGCAGGAATAAAGATTATTCTGATGTTCCAGAAAGGATGAGGAATTGTTTGATAAAGAAAAATGTCAGGAAATGCAGCAAGAGCTGTGGCAGCCTTTTCAGAGCTGCTACTTCTCTGCAGAGCGCAGTCCCATCCCGGCTGGGGCACACCAGCAACCTGCACCTGACAGTTTGTGCCCATGCCCCTCAGGAAAAGGCACTTTTGGCCAGCAGAGCAAGGAAAAGCTGCTGAGGGATTCACAGAGGGCAGGTCTGTGGCAGGGTGGAGCTGCTTAACATACCTTCATGACCTAACTTGAGGTACTGGAATGCAGGCTCGCATGGCACCTGTGAAGATACATAGATGTGTGTGTGTGTATGTATATATATGTGTGTGTGTGTGTGTGTACTGCCATGGTCGGACTGTTTTTAGGTATCCAAGTTATTTCAATTTATTGTGTGATGTTATCCACAAAAGATGAAAGAGCTCAGGTACTTCACAAATCAAGTGTACCTTAAAATAACTATCCCAGTGGACTGTGGCATGCTGCTTTATTTTCTCCTTTCTACCTCAAATAGCAACAAGCTACGTGTAAATAGGGAGTGGGACACTCTAGCTGAAAGTAGCAGATCATTTTCTGATATGTACATGCAGCAAGAATTCCAAAATTACAGAATGAATACACTGAAACTATGCAGCATTCTCTATCATAAACTTCAGCAAAAAGCTGCTGTTCAAATTGAAGTAAATCACAATTTGTCTTCTATTACAATGAGAGCAAAATTGGAATAAGGCTACGCACTCAGCAACACTAAGCATGTACAAGAAATTCATTGAGAAGAAGTAGAACCGTTGCTAAGCGCTGTGGCAGTTTCATATTGACTACATTATGCTACAGGACTTGTTTCAAGCGTACTTAATGGACACAAACTGGAACACAGGAGGTTCCACTTAAATTTGAGAAGAAACTTCTCAGTGAGTGTGACAGAGCACTGGACCAGGCTGCCCAGAGAGGTTGTGGAGTCTCCTTCTCTGCAGACATTCAAAACCCGCCTGGACGCCTTCCTGTGTAACCTCATCTGGGTGTTCCTGCTCCGGCAGGGGGATTGGACTGGATGAGCTTTGGAGGTCCCTTCCAATCCCGAACGTTCTGGGATTCTGTGATTCTGTACTTCAAATTTTATTATTTATAATAGAGTATTTTTATGTTCCTTCTTCACCACAGTGTTTTGGCTTCTAGACAGAACCAGTCTGTTACCTATACATTTAGGGAAGCCTTCTTCATTGACTTAAATATTAATTCCTGTGCTTTATCCAGACTTGTGCCTCTTCTTTTTCTGACACCAAACGGATTGTTGAGTGATGCAAACTTTTCCCGTAAGATTGATACCCTGATTCTTGCATCTCAAAGCAGCTGTCATTTTGGCATCCTGAGGCTGAAATGAACTTGGCATGCAGCCTTAGGAACACAGGATCTGAAGGGCTTGCAGCGACTGCTGACAGGCACAGGCTTTTACAATGGCTTGATCCCACTGCGTGGTGATTGCACTGCCATGTGCTGTTGGTCAGCAAGTGCTTGTAACATCTGTTGACTGCTGTTTATTGTCTGCAGAACACTCATCTGCTCAGATTTCTTTTCTAGCTGCTGCACACCTGGTGGATCTGGTAGTTGTACTTCCACAAGTACAGACAAATCAGTACCTTGTCCTTCTCCCAGCAATGGTCAGTTGGCTCCAGTGGTGACAGTAAAGGGCTTTAAAACTAGCATGTTGAAGCTTGGAGTGGAACAGAGAGAAATCCTGAAGTCTTTAAATATTAGGTGAAAATGAAGTGATGAAGTGGAACAGAAGGAATTTTTTGACACCAATCACTTACTGTCTGATAAGTACAGCTGCAACCCACAACATACTGCAAAGATTCCCAGAGACAGAGAGTCAGAGCGCGTCGTGTTACAGCACTTACCTACAATGAAGCGTGCTTTTTACTAACACAGTGTGCTACTCACAGGATGGAGACTGTCAGCCAAATGTGCATATGTTCTGGTATCCCAGCTCAACAGCTGATAGCTGTGCAGAAGCAAACTTGTGATTCTTCAGATTTAGACAGGGCTTTTATGGCAAGGCAGAGGAGGAGGAAGAATCCAGAAACCAGATCTGGCTGTGGGTTCTGTGATACTGGGGCACTCTTTTGCCCTTAAGTAGACCATCAATCTTCTCTACTGTGAAATGGAGATTATAATACAGCTATACCTCACAGGGGAAGAATGAAAATGCTTTGAGATAGTCCTTGATGTTCTGCGTGGAAAACACACAATCACTGTAGAATAACTGCATTTTCTTTGATTAATGTTGAGAACAAATCCACAGTAAAACGGGTCAGTGTACCTTTATTTGCATTCAAGAAGCAAATAATCATGCCTTGATCTAACTGCCAGTTAGGTTGCTGAATTGCTTAAAAGTGGACCTTGATCCTTGGAGATGCTGATTGACTTTAGAAAAAGTTGAGCAATAGGAACTGATGCGTGCATTTCATTCAATATGGTCAGAAATTCACAGAGGTTTACTTGCTCGTGTGCTGGAAAACATGCTATTTGTCTGATATGTACTAAAACCACATACCCACAGGTAAAGAAAGGAATGTATGTGTGCCATGCAAGAAATCATAGGAAAGGTACAGCCCTAGCGAGAACTGGGAGAACCCATCATCTTACCTTCCTTGTCCACGTTCCCAGATGTATGGAGTGAGCTTGGATAGGTTTGGGGTGTCCTCTTTGAGACTGCTGGTGTGAGAGACACGTAAATAAATAAGGCAGAGAACTCCCAGCACACCCACACAGGGACTGTTAATTGCAGCTGAAGAAAATACACATAGTTGTTATAATGTGTATTTTAGAACAGTTCCTCTTACGACATAAAATAAGCCTGGGCTTGTTTAAAAATGAATATCATACAAAAGTTCAAAACCTGATTTTTAGAACTCTGAGGAAGAAAATTTCTCCTGAAAGAACTAATCTGGAGAGAATGACCAAGGAAGTGACGGTCTGAAAAGAACTGTTAGAGTACTTGTAGTACATAGAAATGTGGAAATGTGTTTGTGCCATAAATCTTTTACCAGTTTATGATGTTATTGAAATAATTGTTTAAAACTCAGTGTCTTAAATCTTGATTGCCTGTAAGGCACAACTATTTTGCCTTTTTTCTAGGAAGGGCATTTGAAATTGAGATGTACAGAAAGATGGGGAAAAAACAGTGAGGAAACCGAATACACAACGAGTACAAAATTCAAAACCACGTTTGAAACCTTTGCAATACAATATTATTAAGATCTGCCCTTTCATAGTTAATGAAATGACCTTTCCTTCCTGGCCCCAGATTTCAGTTGTTTGCAACAAATGAACGAAAGAACAAATCACTTGAAGTCAGCGAAGCCAACACAGCAGCTTCCATAAAACCCTTTGCCAAACTGATTAGATTTGCAATTCACTCACTAAGCCTGCCTGGTCATGGCAGCATCATGCAATGAATCTTTTCATTGACTAAAATGGGAATTGCAGAGGAACTAGATTTTTTTTTGTATGAATACTTCTGTCATGCTTGTTTGAACATGAAATTGTTCCAGTTAACTCATATGTGAGCAGTCTTATTGTGGAATTTTTTTAAAAAATAAAATCTTCTTCCTGTTAAGCTTAGTGTAGTTGTTTAATAATTAAACAGAAGCAGTTACTTGAAAAATACTGCACATACAGACAGTCCTCAGTCTTTTTCCTTTGCTGGATGTAAATGGTTAGCGGTCGGATAAAGAAGTGGTATTTTAAAAAATTCTTCCTTGGATAACAGATTTTCTTAGTTTGTTGAGTTTCTTAATATCTTAATTTGTTGGACTAAATGAGAAAGTGAAAGTACCTGATAGTTTTTGCATGTAAAATAGCAATACAGGTAGACTAGTGTGAAGGTAGAAGAATTCTTTGTTCTGTATAATAACTCATGAAGCTCCAGTAGCCAAAGGCTGCTTTGTTCAGCAGAATTTATGAGAATTGTAGTGTGTCCTTGGCTTCCGTGTAACTGCTGTTCACACCCAGGCAAAGCAGGGAGAGGGAACAACCTGATTTTCATTCACATAGTACCTCAGATCCTGCGTGGACTGGGCCTTTAAAGATTTTATTTAGGTGTGTGGGGTTTTTTTTACAGCCATTGCATTACTGACATTTTCATCAGTGTTCGTGAGCATGTTAGCAAGTGAGACTTACTATAACAAAAGACTGGATTTGTTCATTATGGATTGATCAGAGAGACTAAGATTAATTTAACTAGATATTTTTCAGAAAACAGTTTTATATGGTGATCCAAACAAAGTAAAAGAGATGACTGCGGTGCTCGACTCTAGCTTGTCCAGGCTGTTCTTCAGAAATCAGGATGTTAATCTAGAGCAAAGAGTGAATATACTTGTTAGATTTATCTTTATTTAAAAGAAAAAGAGAAATTGCTTCTATCAGCAAAGAAAAGTTACAGAAAATAGAGAAAGCATCTTTCTAAGGCTGCCAGCTTTAGGCCTTAACCAGAGAAGCAGCCTCTGCTGGCTTTGTCTGCAGTGGTGTGAAAGCCGTGTTTAAACATGTCTTGAACACTGGCCCTGGTGAATCAGTGGCAGACGTGGTTTGATGGCACATGTGAATAATGTGGCCGTAGTATTGAATTTGTTAAATTGTTATAGACAGTGACTAACAAAAACCTTAAATCTATTAAAAAAAAAAAGAAGTCAGATTTCTGATCAGGATTCCAGACTCATGAGATCCACCAGCTTGGGTTTTGGTGTGTAGTTTTCTTTGGCGGGTGGAGGGGGAGAGTGGGTAGAGGGGTGGGTGTGATGGGTTTTTTGGTGGGGTTTTTTTGTTTTATGGGGTTTTTTTCTTTGCATAGTTCTTGTGAATCACTGGAAAGGTCTGTGCAAACTCCTCCATGGAAGCCAAACAGCAAGCGGGTTGCCCTCACAGCTGGGTCTGATCCAGGACCTGATGGGAGAGGCAGGTGTAACAAGTGTGGTAATGACCAAGCAGCTGCTTCCACTGGTTTGCTGCAAGGGCAGCTGGGGGTCTCTACACTGTGTTCTTACAATAAGCTGGATAGTGACCTAGAGACCAGATTGTGAATAATTCCTGGTCTTGTGCTTTGCAGACTCTGTCCCAGGGCCAGGTCCTGTGTGTCCAGCACCCAGTGCAGTTCTTGGAGGTAAGTGCTATCGAGATTGTGTGGAGCTGTGCTTTGGGTGGTGGCCAAGGACTCTTTAGTCAGAGTCTGCGTGAGCTAGGAGAACAAAAGTGTTTTGTTCTGAACAATGATTATTTATGGCTCTTGATGTAGTTAAAATATGTCCCATTAAGGTTCATCTTGCTTCCTGAGTTCCTGGGGAGAGTCTCCAGGGAGATCCTAGGAATATCTTGCTTGTAAACCTTCTCTCTTCCTCCCTTACTCTCTGCCAGCACCTATCTTGCTTTTTAAATCTCCTCTGGTAGTCTGTGAGCAGCAGTTGGCTGCTTTGGCCCAAACTGTCTGGAAGATGTACATATAGACAGATGCTGAGGGAGGGAGGGTTGGCTGAAATTGCCCAAAAATTTGCATCAGATTATTTCTCTCTGCCCTGGTGAACAACAGTACAAGAAAAGCAAGGTGTCATGTGCAGGACAGCATTGTAGATCAAGGAGCATCCAGGACACAGTCAGTGCTACAAGTTTCACCCATGGTGATGGAAGAGATTTAGGGATGTGTGTCTTTCTGAGAGAACCACAAAATGGGGCTGCAAAGGAGCCTATGATGTGTATTAGGTTGTGTAAACTTAGGCTGTCCTTATGGGGAGCTTACATAGTGGTGAATTTAGCCAGTGAATACACACATGTTCATAATGACTGCAGTTTTATGCTTTAGTTATCGGTAATTTTGAAGGAACATCCTTAATTCCTGCCACAGCAATCCAAACGATGGGTGTTTAGTTCCCATTTGTCACCAGCATTTCTCTGACCTCTGCCTAGCTACGCTCATAAAGTGCCTCCAAGTATGTTTACAAAGATGTTTACTCTCCAAACAATCCAGGCTGGTCATTGTGAAACTACTTCAGGAGTGAACCTGGCAACTTGGGTGGAAAAATACTCTCTCCTTGTAAAAGACTTAACAAACTGCTATATATCACTGATTGCAGCGGTAGCCAAAGTTCTGAGTCTGGACTAAATATTTCTTTCAACACATTTTTATTTGTGCAATACTTAGCATATTATATAGAAACATTAAGTTAAAGCCATGACATTAAATTTTAAAAGCTCAGACTCGAAGACTGTAAACCTGGAATATAATCTCAAATTCTAAACAGTTTGTCTACAGAAGTAAAATATATTTGCTTTGCAAGCCAGTAAAGAATGGCAGAATGATATCTGTAGTTGTTTTAGACTTCAAAAAGAAAGGTTATAAAAACATAGCAACATCTTCATCTGGAACTGTAGTTAATCTGATTTAAATACAGCAACAAGTAAAAAATCTGCATTTTAGGAATCTTTCTGAAAATATAATAAAGGAAGAGAGACTGAAATATTCTTCATTTAGTTATTTAAATACAGTTAAATGAGTGACAGTTCTGTATAATTCAGAATACCAGATGTGTAAATACAGCTATTTCAATACTCTGGTTTCGAGCAAAACATTTCGCTTTCATGATATCGAGCAGTTTGTTTTCCTTGCCACTGTAAGCTCCTTTATCTCCTGTGCTGCTGATTGCTAGTCCTAATGCCATTGGTAACAGAGAGCCAAGAACAGCCATAGAGGATATACCAGCAAAAATAGTCTGATAGCCTGGCTGCATAAAGATGCAACTGTTTATTGTAGCTGATGAGATGCATCCGTTTGATAAATGTAAATAACTTGGGGAACATGCAGTTTAGGTGTTTATTATACGTAGGTCAGTGTATTGCGTTCAGGAGAAACCATCCCAGAGGTTGATCCAGGCTGCTAACACTTCAAACTAGTTTATGTTTCTGAACTGAAACAGCTCTATAGCTTTAGAACTTGCACAGTGAACCAGAGCTTTTTTGGCCTGTGTAATATTTTTCGTCTGGTAAATTACATCAATTATAAAATCAAGCCCTTTTAGAAAATGAAATGGGAAGGGGATGTTTACATATTATATTTTGGCTTTTCAGGATCATTTGATGTACTGCATTAGAGCTGTACGGCTGAGTACCCACAAGTTGTGTATTTCTTTGTGTAGTAGTTCATATAAATGATAAAAGTGCAGAAATATAAAGCATTTTGCCTTGCCTGCCTTCTGGGGAAAGCCTAACATGTCTTGCCAAGTGCTAGCTTTTCCATCCCACCTCTTCTATGTTCCAGAAATTATTTTTCTTCCTTTCTAATTAACTACAGAGTTGTATGCAGGAGGAAAGTATTGCTAAGGCTTGCTCAATATGTAGACACAGCAGGCGAACACCTTGTAGCCCTTTGGCTGAGTATCCATTCATAAGCAGACAGCTTGAAAACTCTCAATAGCAGTGTTTGTTACCAAGAAGAGAGGCAGCTTTGATCTGGCTATTGCTTTTCTTAGAATCGCCCCATTATTACGCATAGCAGAGTACTCACGTTCAGTTGGTCATCACACCTAATCTTGGTCTCCCTTCATACAGGGATGGTACAAAAGAGGAATTCCTGAAGTACGTGTTAGTTCTAGATAACCCGCAGCGTGTTTGCTTTGGAGGAAGAGCAAAGGAAGAAAACCGGCATTTTTAAAAAAACTTCCCCCCCTCCCCATCTAGAGCAAATGAAAATAGTACAAAGTGATGAGAGATGATCCAAGGTAACTCTAAGCTGTTGTGTGCAGTTCTGCTCCACCCTGTGTACGGTCTGTTTTTGTTGTTCCTGCTGTGGTCACTTGAGACAGGTTTTAATATAACTATGTCTTCAAATGCTTGTTACTGCGTCTGGAGATGAGAAAACTCTGTCTCCCCTCAGCAGCCTCTGTGGATAACACCAAACAGGTACAACATGCCCAGGCAGCCCCGGTTGGAGGGAGGGAGGGAAAGGCAGATGAACCTAACATGCCAGTATCGTTCAGATGGCTCTAGATCAAAGTATTTCTGTGACTCCTTACACAAGTTATTGAATACGAGCATTACTTTAAAAGTAACTATAGTTACTGTAAGAGTATTATAAGCATGCAAGTTTAAATGGTACCTAAGGGCAAACTGTTAAGACTTTGGTACATACCCCAACACTATTTTAAAAGACTTGTTTTCAAATCTTTACTAATTACTGTGAAATATGTGGATTGTCGTTAAGCCTACTTTCTTGTAATTAGTCTGGGACCCTTCCCTCTCCTGGTCCTTCAGTGAAACCATGTTTATGCCAGTACAGTTTTCTGCTGTGGCAGTGACTGTGAAGTGACTGAACACTGGATTAAGACTTTGAGTGATTTGGGCATGAAGAGCAAGTAGGGAAGGACTCTATTAGCAATAAATATCAGGGAGCCTATTTTAACAAAATGTTTGTTACCACATTAGATGCACATTTCTGGGGTGTTTTCTCATCTAATCAAGCATGTTTTGGACTTGAGCCAAAGACTTGTCTATACATAGAGTTATCCTAGAATAATTACTCTGGGAAAAGTAGCCTGGATTAACTCCATGGGAGCAGAGTATTGTTATTTGGAGTATCAACACATTTGAGTACTCTGTCTCAATTGCTCTATTCTCACTTTTCCTGGAATCTCTTGTACGAGAAGAGAAGCTTCTCTCTTTGTGTCGTGGCTATCAGTAGGAAAGAACAGAGTACTGGCATGCTGCTTGGCACTTGTGAGGTTTTAAAACCTTGTGAGGTTTTTTGCAACCTTAACTTCCCTAAGCTGCAGTGCTACACCAAGACTGTTGCAAACAGACTGAAACCTCTCTCTCTCATGGATGAAGCGCTTGCAAGGTGTGCTTGCAAATACCCTTTTGGAGTTATGGGTGAAAGCATGAGATAAAATGGTTTGGGATCCAAACCCACACATTGTTTTCAAACAATTAACAGGTAGAGGTAAGAAATTCTCAGATCTGTTCAGAGGTAGGAGACACTGGAGGAATGAGGTTTCAAGACAACTTTTATGTAGTCTTGAGTCTCTGTCCTGGTGCTGTCTGAAGAGTCTGGAAAAGAGAGAAATATGCACTTATTTTTTTCCCCTCTTGTGTTTTTGGGAAGTACAGACTGAACAGGAGAAGCACCTCTGTCCTGGACTCATGCTCTCCATAGCTCTGTCTCAGCCTGAAGGCATTTCGGAAAGCTGTTCTGGTCAGTACCCTGACGTGCCGGAGCACTACCCAGAGCGGGATCAGTTCTTGCCATGCTCCGGGGGGTGTCTGAGCCTTTTCCACCGCCGAGGGCTGCGGCGCGGCCCTCACCTGTGGCCGACACCCGCCCTCAGCACGGCTTTATGTTCAGTTGTGAAGAGCAGGCATCCAGGCACGGTTGGGGCCCGGAGAGGTGGCCGGGACGCCGCCCTCGGCTGCTCTTCCCGGAGGACGGGGGCCAGGACCCAGAGGACGTTTTGTGCCGTGCCGTGCCCGCCGCCCCCGCGGCA